>NW_007022152.1:237689-277292 GCF_000164805.1 Carlito syrichta
GGGGGCGGGAGCGCGCCTACCGCGGCTCGAGTCCGCCCGGGGCCGCCGGCGCCTGCTCCCAGGGCTCCTTGGGGCGAAGTTGTAGGGAACTTATTTTCAACCCCAAACGAAATAAACCATACAAATTCGCCTAGCTTTCGGGGGACGATGGCCTAGGTATCCTTCTTCGAGCTTGAGGCCAGGCCACCGTGGAATCCCCCCACCCCCCACACCACGCTCCTGACCGGATGAACCCGCGGGAGCCGAGGGTCCAGCCAGGAGGACTGGGAAACCCAGGCCCTCCCGCGGATGTGTAAAGAGCCTCATTTTCCTCGGGAGGGGGAGGAGGAGCAGCCTGGAGATCAGCGGGGCCCAACCAGAGAAAATCTGCCCACCCTAGTGCGGACGCCCTCTCTTCTCTCCCTCCTGGGGTCTGCGGGACGGGACTCACGCCCCAGAGGTTAGGGTGCTCCTGTGCGTGCCTGTGTTATGGAAGGAGACACAGCAAGCCGGCCCCGGCCAAGGTCACCGTCCTCACTCCAACAGGCGAGAATCGTCTGCCCAGCTTCCCAGGCCACTCCGGGTCCAGCTCCTTGGGGTTTGGGCCACGGTCGGGCCGGGAAAGGAGCGGAGGGGAGTAGCCCAGCTGAGCGCCAGCACTAGGAAGCGCGTGCCCTGGTTGAGGCGGCAGGCGCTGGCTCCTCCAACCTGGGTGTAGCTTCACACCGGGACACACAGCTCTGCACTGTCACCTCACTCTGCATCAGTTTTTTTGACACATCCTCACACCCGCATTCAGTGAGCGCCCACTGGGTGCGCACTCAACTCCGTGGCTGCCCTCGCATCCGAGGGGGCCCTTTGAGAAAGTCTGACCTCCCAGCGCTCTCATAAGCATGTTCTCTTCCCGGGACACCCGCTTGGCGTGTGACCTCGCAGCCAGACTCCCACGAACTTCCACCCCGGGGACTGAGCCCCAGACAGGAGCGTGCCTCACGCACGAATGCCCTAGCGCATCCACGGGGCCCCAGCCCTGCCCCTCCGGCTGGGTCCCCGGCAGAGAAGCCACCGTCCTCCCAGACAGATGAGGCGGCAGGGGGCAGAGGGCCCGTCCTCTCAGCTCAGAAGACGTCTCTGCTGTGCCAGGGGCCGGGGGCCACGGCGAGAGTGTCCAGCCAGGAAAATCCGCCCCGCCCCACTCGCGACCCGCCCCGTTCGCCGTCCGTGCCCACGCAGCGGCGGCGTCCGAAGGGACTGCCCTGGCGGAGACCCGGGTGAGGCTGGGGGGAAGGCCCGCGGGCGCGGAGGGCGTTGGGGCGCGGCGCGGGGAAGGGGCCGGGCACTGGAGTTCGGCGTCGCGGAGCCGGAGAAGGGCCAGGGGCGCCGATGGGGACCCGGGAGGCGCTGACTTTTGCGCTGTTTGCCCGCGGCCTCGGAGCAAGCAGGCGCCATCTGTTTGCCGGCTGCGACGCGTCCCATTTAATTACCCGCCCGGCAGCCTAATAGAGATGATATTAAACTAAATCTTTCTGACATTAAAAGTAATTATCCCCAAACCTGTGGCTCCCCTCCCGCTCCCACCTTCCCGCCACGCCGGATTCCGTTAGTTTGGCTGATGCTCGCCACCCGAAGGGGGCGCGGAGAAAAGGGGGCAGGCGCCCCGGGGGACGGAGTCTCGGCGGCCGCCCCACACGCGTTTCCCGGACCACCGCCGCGCTGCTGTTCACGCGTGGACACGCGCACCCAGCGGCATTCGCCTCCAGATCACCTCTCGAGCCACGCTGATTCGGACCCTCAGCCGCGCACAGCCCGGTGCCCGGGAGAAGCTCAGCCGGCTTTGCTGTCCCCGTCCCCCGATCCCGCCAAGATGGCTCTTTTCCGTGGTCAAAGTCACGGATTCGGCCTAGGCCTGGGCAGTTTCGGAGCCAGAAGGAAACTCTCCGGTCGCTGCGCTTCCGCCAGGGCCCGGTGCCTCGCGCCTCCCCTCCAGGGTCTCAGTGAGGTCGCACCACCCTCCGCGACAGGTCCCATTATCCCGCTTGGCAGGTGAGAGAACAGACTCGGAGCGGCGGAGTGACTTGTCGCACGACGGGTGAGGGACCGAGCGCAGCTGCCGCCCGGAGTGCCCCTGGCCGACGCCAAGTCCGCGGGGCCGCGCGACCTCGGCTCCCGGCGGGGCCACCCTCCGCACACGTCCGCCGGTGCCGCCAGGGCTGCCGGGGCCCATCTTCTTCTCGGGCCTCGACCCCCGCCGAGGGAGCAGGTCGCGGACCCAGACGGGCGCTGCCGCTCCGGGGTGGACCAAGCCCTCGCGTCTGCAGGGCGAGCGCAGGGTCGCCGGGCTTCCTGTCTCCACGACCCTCGGGTCTGGAACAAACACGCGGAGGGGGGTGCTCACCGCCCAACGATGTGCTTCTGGCTTTGAGCGCTTACAGAGTGAGCGCCCGGTGTGGTGCGTGCGGTCCTGCTTGGGGCAGTCCTTGGGTGAGGTGCGACGCTCCACGTTCCAGACACGAGGTGGCCGAGGGTGTGCGAGGTGACATGACTTGCCCGGGACCCCAGTGCTGCCGAGCCCGAGAAAGATAGAAATTCGATCCGCTCCCCCTCGCCGGCTTTTTTCTCACCTTCCGTTCTGGGATGGTTAGATCAGACCTAGGGGCTTCCATTCGGTTCGATTCCATTCGGTTCGTTGACCATTCACAAGAGCACGAGCCATTCATTCAACAGCATTTGTTGAGCACCTAGTATGTGCCAGGCCCTGAGGACCAAGAGACATCAGCCTTAATGGGACCTTACAGCTGGGGACACGGTCCCCTGCCTGTGACCTCACCGTGAGAACAGAAAGAACTGCGGTGGGATTCGCTCATCACGGGAAGGGGAAGGAGGCCAAGGCGGCTTCCTGAAGAAAGGGACCCCTTTCGTGAGAGGTTAGAACTCTCAAGTGGAAACATCGTTATTGCTTGCTCTCATAAAGTTTTATACAACATTTTAGAAAATTCAGCAAGATATATTTAGTATACATTTTTCTGAACTTTTTTCTGTGTACCCACATTTACCAAAAAAATGCCACTTATTTTTGTGTATAAATATAAACATTTTAATATTAATCAAGATGTTTACACAGTCTTTTAAAAAGTGTTTAATATTCATTTTAATGATTGTATCTCTATTTAGTCATTTCCCTATTAATAGGTGTTTCGTTTGTTTCCAGTTTTGCTCTAATAAATATTATTACCATGAACATGTTTTGTGAATTTGCTTAATTATTTCCATAGGATAAATTCCTAGAAATAAGATTGATTGGGCAGAGCCTTTTTTTTTTTTTTTTTAAATTAAGGCTTTTGATAGCTACCTGTCAAAGAGCCTTCAGGAAAGGGAGTGTCAGTGAACACACTCAACACAAGTGCATCTTTCTGATCTTTTACATCTTTGCCAATCCAAGCGAGAAAATTGGTATATCATTGTCATCGCCATTTGAAGTTCCTTAGTTATTCCTTAGTTTTTTACTATATGGGCCAGTCACTTGTGATTTTAAAAAATGATTCATATATGCGTATATCCTTTGCTTATTGTTCAATCTGAGCCTTTCCTTTCCTTAATTTGTAATAGCTGTTTATATATCAGACAGTAGTGTACTTTTCTCTGCAACATGTGCTGCATTTTTGTTTTTGTTTATACTGTTTTGCTATTGTTGTACTGAAGTCCTAAAATTTTTATGTAGTCAACTTTTTATGTTTTCTTTAAAATATTCTATATATAGAATCATACTTGAGGTTTTTCCAAATCCAGTCTTCTGGAAATCATCTCCCTATATTTTATATTAGCTCTATTTCATTATTTACATTCATATTTTTACTTCATTTGAAATTAATTTTGATGGGAGGTGTAAAGTTTGTAACAATTTTTCCCCGAATGAAGCCAGTTTCCACAGCACTATTGAATGACCCACGCTTTCCCTACTGGCTGTACACCATTCTCAGATGGTCGTAAGTTGGTTCCAGCCACTCTCTCTTCACTTTTCTGGTACCAGCCTCATTATTTTAATTATTGTAGTTCTGTAACACTCAGGAAGGCAAGTCATCTTTCTGAATCCTGATTTTTCCTTTTCACATTTCTCGTGGCTGTTTTCAAAATATAAATATTTTAGGAATAAATATTTTAAGAATTTTAAAGCTAGTTCCAAAAATCAAATAAAAACTTTCTTTGGAAAATTAATTGAACTACCTTTAAGAATTAGTTAGAAGGAGACCATGCATCTTCATGATATGGGACATTTCTATTTAGGACACCTTGTGATTTTATTATAACTTTCATGTCTCTTGGTAAGTGGTGTCAGTTTTTTGGTTTTTGTTTTTTTCCCCCCCAATAGTTCTGTTTCTCTAGCATACAATCGCAATATTTTATGTGGCTATCGTGAAGGAATTTTTTCACCCATTACGACGCCTAACTCCTATGGTAGGAGAGTAAGAAAGTCACTGTTTATGACATGTTTACCTGGTAACTGGTCCCCTTCCTGATTTCTCTTCCATTTTAAAATTTTAAAAGAATTCTCTGTTTTTGCAGCGAGTTTGAAAGGACCCAGGATTGATCAGTCGGAGGAGGGAGGGATGAGAATGCAAAGGAAATGGTGCAAAGACACCAGGAGGGATGAGAATGCAAAGGATACGGTGCAAAGACCCCAACGATTAGCAGGTCCTCCTGGGCTTTGGGGATGGTGTGCGCTCTAAGGCAGTTTTCTTTGGTTATCCTTCTCCTGGCGGCCATCTCCCAAGAGGGCCTCTGGAAATAGTGACTCTGGGATTCAACTCCAGGGCTGATGTGCCACATGGACCCAGAGCCACCAAGGCGATGATGCTGTGTGACCCCGAGTGAGTTGTCAGCCCTCTCTGGGCTCGCTTCTGGATACCCCTGGAGTCAGATTGCTGAAGAGAAGCAGCAGCCAGGCCACCGTCTGTGGAAGAAAGGAGTTTGTGAAGTGGAAAGGCCTGAGGGCTGGCTCCTGGGCTGTGACAGCCTGAGTTGAGTCCAGACTCCTTTTGGAAGTGCAGCCAGGGACCTTCGGCAGCCACATACTCTCAGCCTGTAGCCCTGGGGTCCAAGCAAGCTGAAGATATGAGGGATGGGTCTGGGAGGGAGAAGCCTAGTCCCTCCTCCCATGTTGGCGGCTTTTCCTCAGCTGAACATTCTCCTACTCTGACTCCCCCCTCTCTCTCCCCACAGGCAGGCTTCTTGGGCTGTGTGTGGACCAAGGAGTTCCTAGCTGCTTGACTGGCTCAGGACTGGCCTGGCTCACCCTTCCACTGTGGAGCTCCATACCAGTCAGTGCAGAGCCCAACATAACTCTCTCCTGGTGGGTGGGGAGGCGCTGGCTCACAAGTAGGCTGTCGACCCTGTGGGCGGGTGGGACTCCAGGCTTGATGCCCAGATGCCTGCCTCCTGCAGCTTCCCAGTCCCACCCTGTCAGTTACCTGGACAACTTCTACTCATCCTTTAGGACCCAACCTCAGGAATGCTCCATGGTATCATGTCAGAGGCACATTGGCACTTGTTGACCCTGCAAACTCTCCTACTGCCCCCGCATGCCATCCTCTCCAAAGCCACATAGCCACCCATTTCATCTCATTTATATCAGAGGAAATTGAGGCATAGAGAGGAAGTGACTTTCCCAGAGTCATAGACTAGTGGGGAAGGGGAGATATGCCCTTTCTTTGCACCTACAGGAGAAAGGTGAAATGGGATTAGGCTACTTTCCTTACCTAGTTCCTGAACTGGCCCGCTGGGGGTGGGGGCACAGGCGTGGAGGGGCCACTTCTTTGGCTGTTTGGAGCCTCTTTCTTTGCAGCCTTCTTCATTCCCTTCTGTGCACTCACAGCCTCCCTTCACACACCAGGACTGACCTCACTGTGTCTTGACCGCTAAATGTGTGGTGCCCCATTCAAGTGTCCTCAGCACCTCTAGTCACAGGGCCTGGGCTGCGCAGAGCTACTAATGACCTACACTTCCATGGGGCCATTGTGAGGACTCATTTATGCAATTCATGTAAAGTCCTTCTCAGTGTGTGACACACAGTAAACACACACAGAGTACTGGGTATTATTATCTGTCAAGCAGATACTGAATGGATGAGTGTCTCTTTGCCTTCACTCCAGGGGAATACTGTCCCCTTCTCAGCACCCCTTTGCCTCTAGGAAAAGGAAGACTGAGGAGCTGGGAACCAGAGGCAGGCAGTGCCTTCCTAGGTGCCTCTGATTTTGGACCCTAATCTGAAAACCCCCTTCAGAACCAGAATTCCAGTGGATTTGCACAGCCCAGAAAACTTCTCAGCTCCTCGAGGGACTCTGGGCCATCTCCCTCCTTTGGTCACCTCATCCACTCCACCTACCACCCTCTTCAGAGGCCCTGGTAACCAGCACATGTTTGCCACAAAGCACAAGGTGGTACTGTCCCAGCAAGGAGCGGCACAGCCTGGGCCCCCCAGGCCTCTCTGGAAAGTGCATCCCCATCTCTTCTCAAGGCCTCCACACCCTGGCATCACTGGCTCCTGATGGGGCTCCCTAAAGGCAGGGGATGGGATTTGTGCCCCATGGCACAGCACCACTTTTATTCCGGAGAATATGCTCTTCCCTCTGTGCCCATGACCTCCTGTAAAATTCTTAAAATGTACCTCGTATGAAGAAACTGAGGCATGTATGTGGTAGTTCCTCACTGATGCTTGTTGTGGTTAGAGGCATTGCAGAACAGAGGCCTGATCCGAGCCTTGCAGAATGAAGAAAGGTAGAACCTAAGGCCGGGCACGGTGGCTCAAACCTGTAATACCAGCATTTTGGGAGGCACAGGCAAGAGGATTGCCTGAGCCCGCAGGTTTGAGACCAGCCTGGGCAACATGGTGAGACCTCGTCTCTACAATAAATAAAAAAAATTAGCCGGGTGTGGTAGTGTATGCCTGTAGTTCCAGCTACTTGGAAGGCTGAGGCAGAAGGATCACCAGAGCCTAGCAGGTTGACTCTGGGGTGGCCATGAGCGTGCCACTGCACTCCAGCCTGGGCAACAGAGTGAGACTCCAACTCAAAAACAACAACAACAACAATAACAAACAAAAAAACCCCAACCAACCAACCAAACAAAAAAAATGAAACACAACAAAAAACAAAATAATAAAGGTAGACCTGCTGTATCTGGATATGCTTTGACATGACCCAATTTGGAAGACTATGATCTCATGTAGGGTGCTCAGCTGAGACCTTGGCACACACCTCTGGGAATATAGCAAAGTTTCTGGTTGTCCACCTGGTTTCCCTTACACTTCCACTTGACCCCCAAAACATGGCAAAAGTTTCAGTTAGCCTCTCCTGTAGTCTGGAAAAAGTCCTAGGCAACTGTTACTAGTGTGTGCCCAAGGCAGGCAGATAAGATTTCCAGGGGCCTGGAGACCTGAGTTCAGAAGGGCAGGATCCATTCCAACCTGTAGGATCCTTTCCAGGGATCTCAGACTATCAGGCTTGGCAGGCCCATTCATTATAGAGTGGACTCTGGTCAGAGCTCCCAGAAGGGGTTCACCTGTCCCCCGAAGCCTTTCTGATGGCCCACACTGGGGACCTCCCCCAGGTTCCTACAAGTCCTGGAACTCTTCTAGCACTACCTTGAAATTGGTGGCCTCACTTCACCCCAGCTTGGGAGTTCTGGGTCAAGGGTAGAGGCTGGGAATTCAGTGTTAACTAAAGGCCTCAATGATGAATAGATGAGGCTGAGCATTTTGGGAGGCGAGAGGATTGCCTGAGTCCAGGGGTTCTAGACTAGCCTGGGCAACTTGGTGAGACCTCATCTCTACAATAAATTAAAAAATTAGCGAGGCGTGGTGGCATGTGCCTGTAGTTCCAGCTACTTGGAAGACTGAGGCAGTGGTTGTGAGTGTGCCACTGTACTCCAGCCTGGGCGACAGCATGAGACTCCTACTCAAAACAAAACAAAACAAAACAAAAGATGAATGAATGAATCAAAGCTAACTTGACCTGCAAAAGGCAAAGAGCACTTAAAATAGCGCTTAAATTAAATGCTGGTCTCTTGAAAATGCATGGTGGAAAAAATATTTGCTTTGAAGACAGATCCAAGCATGGATCATGAGTATGTAATATAGTAGTTATGAGACTTTGGGCAAATGACTTAACCTCCTCAGTGTGTGAAACAGGGATAGTATGTTCCACCTCATAGGGTGGTTTTGTAGTTCATTTATTCATATAATATTTACTGTCTGTGCTCTGTGCCAGGTCCTGTAGGGATGGACCTGTCACAGTCCAAAATGGGAGACTTCTGTGCAAATAAGCACAATAACGTGATAACTGTTCTGCTAGGGGCAAAGAAAGGGATTAGAACAGCCGGAACTCCAGATCCCACATTGCCTATGTATGAGACCTTGAGCCTTGATTTACCAACTGTGCGACCTTTGGCAAATTACCTAACCTCTGATGCCTCAGTTTGTTCACCAATAAAGTGGGGATAATAACAACTCATACTTCTTAAGGTTGTTGTGAGGAGTAACTGAGTTAATATAAGTAAATCTCATAGTGCGTGGCATTCACTAAACATGATATAAGTGTTCACAATGTTACCAGTAGGTATTTATCAAGTACTTATGCAGGGCTAGACCCATGTTGAGATAAAACAGCAAATCAGATTGACCCTACTCTCATGGAGTCCATACCTTCGGCAAAATCTGAGCTGAGTCTCTAAGCACAAACTGCTTTTTATCTAAAGAAGTTTGAGAGAAGAACAGAGGACTGAGGAAGGATCTCCGGTGTAGCTAGCATTTAGTAGGCAGGCAGAGCAGGGACACCCTGCAAAAGAGACAGGGAAGGATCTTTCAGAGAGGTAGGAAGATGAGGTGAGTGCAGCATCCTAGAAAGCAGGGGACATGGAAATTTTTATAATACACACTATGGGTGGGTGGGAGGCTACACCTGCTGAGCAGCACAGGGGACAGGGACTTCACTATGAGGAAAAACAGCAGGTATGAGCTTTGGGCGCAGACCCAGAGAAGCCCAGCTCCTTTCCCTACTACTGTGTCTCTGTGCATGACATCATATCTCTGAACCTTAGTTTTCATCTCTGTAAACTAAGGACAATAATAGTACCAACCTCACAGAGCAATTCCGAGGACGGCATGGGAGGACAGTGCCTAAAGCCCCTAGCTTGTGCTGGGCTTATCTAGGTACTCAACATCAATTCCTTTACTTTGTTTCTTTCCTCAGTAGCTTCAGCTACAATGAACTGCTTCAGTAACCAGTGGGTGCATGACAGCTACTTTGTGCCAGACCCTGGGCTGGCTCTGGAAATAAACAGATGATTGAGAGCTGGTCTCTGACCAGAGATGGAAGTGACCTTCTAATTAGTACATGGATGCCATTCTTTCTTTCTTTAAATTCAGTTAATAGGTCCAGATTTATTGTGTGCTTATTATTTACTAGTCATTTTGCTAGGTCTTCAGGATATAAAGTGACTCTTTAGGGGGCTCACAACCTGGGGTGGGGGTAGAAAGCTGAGAGTTACAGCTCGGACTGATCCAGTGTTGTGAAAAGGGCAGCCGCCAAGGCTGAAGGTTCACAGCACAGGTGTCTGGCCGGAAGGGTATGAGGAGGGTGTGGCAATGGCTGAGAAATCATCTTGGAGGAAGTGAAGTCTAAACTAAAAGTGAAGGATGGATGAGTGGCAAGTCTATCAGGGCAGAGGGCATAGTTGCAAGACCAGAGATGACAGAAAGTGGCACTTTTAGGAAACTGCAGGTAGCTCAGGATGTGTGTTGAGGGAGTGTCTGGATACAGATGGAGAGGGAGGTAGGGGCCAGATGGCAAAGGTTTTAAGCTCAAGTTAAGAGTCTGGATTTTTTTTTTTTGAGTCGGAGTCTCACTCTGTCATCCAGGCTGGAGTGCAGTGGCACGCTCACGGCTATCACAGCCTTGATCTCCTGCACTCGTGTGATTCTTCCGACTGAACCTCTTGAGTAGCTGGGACTACAGGTGCATGCCACTATACCCAGCTAATTTTTTTTTATTTTTTGTGGAGACAAAGTCTTGCTGTATTGTCTAGATTGGTCTCGAACTCCTGGGCTCAAGTAATCCTCCCACCTCAGTCTCCCAAACTGCTGGGATTACAGATGTGAGTCACTGCACCCGGCCAGAGTTTGTACTTTTTTGGAGGGCAATACAAAGTCTTTGAGAGGATCAAAGCAGGGTGTGGCATGGTGAAGCAGGTGTGGCATGGAAGCTGTTTTTGGCAGCTGTGGGGCGATTGGTCTATCAAAGAAGGGACTGGGGAAAGAGATCAATTTGAATGTGATTTTATAATCCAAGTGAGAGACAATAAGGGTTTGAAGGAAAGAAATGGCAATGGGATAAAGGATGAGGGAGCAGAGAATGGATTTTGAAGATGCCAAAGAGCTAGAAAATACAGGATTCTTCTTAAATCATTGCATGCACTTACAAATAAAAGGCATTGCTTAAATTCTGGCTCCCAATATATTTCTATGTAACAGCACTAAGAGCTCTTGGGAGAATGAATCATTTTGGGGAGCTGGGTTTTCCACAAAAATGTGACTTTACCCCTCTTAGCATCCACTAACACCTTAAAAAAGTTGTTACTGTTATTAACTGAAATGCTTTGGTCATACATCATACTTCCCTTGAAGGCACTGCATAGTTATAAATATAGAAGGGGCTTTGGAGTCAAAGGCCTTGGCCCGAAACTGCTGTTATTAGTTGTGGAGCTCAGGAAAGTCATTTTACCACTTTAAGCCTCTTCAAAATAGGGTCAAGATCACCCACCTCACAGGGTTGAGGTGAGGTTATGAGAAAAGATCTGTAATGCTCTAAGTACAGTACTGGGTACAACCTAAGTGCTCAGCAAGTTAGTCCCCCTCCTTTCTCCTTCCCATGATGCCCCAGGCTCATCCTTAGACTCCAGTAACACAGTGACAGTGCAGGGTTCTTTGGCCCTTCTGAGGGGTCCTAGAGCAGTGCTACCAGACATCTTGTGTCTACTTTTCATGCTTTTTGTGTCTTCTCCCATAAACTGCCACTTCTCACTGCTGTTATCACTCACTCTCCTTTCCTATCATAATCCCGTATGTTTGCAGAACAGATAATAGCTGTCCTAACTGCTTCACGCTAATTCACTTAATCTCTATAAAACCCCAGGTTTTGTTACTATAGCCATTTTGTAGCTGAAAAGCTGAGGCACAGGAGTGTGAAGTGACTTCTCAAGGATAGGGTGCTAATAAGTTGAAGAATGGCTCGGACTCAGACAATATGGCTCCAGAGGCTGTGTTCTTACCCACACATTGTATCACCTCTCAAAACCAAGAACCACAACAGAGAAACGGTGTACAAAGTAAGAGTTTATAGACTGAAGACTGCAGATCAAGTCTCTTTTATTGATATTCCTTTCAGGCCAAACTTTCAAAATACAGCAGTAAGGAGCTGTATGGACACTGGGGGCTGTTAAGTGTCATCTTCCAAAAGCAGATTGAGACAAGAAATACTAAATGCAGAGGGAGGTTGAAGACAAGAAAACCTAGTGGTTGCATTTCACCCCCCCTTTTTTTTTTTTGATAAAATATGGCTTGATAAAAATAATGGCCAGATTCAGTTTCCCAAATAGAGTGATGTTTGCATGTAAGTAAACAGTGGTCCTTACATTTTTTTTTGGTCAGTAGGTCCAACTGATAATCTGATGAATACAGATTCCCTTTCCAGAAAAATACAAATTTAACTTTTTATGTATAATTGTAGAGGACTCCAAGATCTATTCTTGAACATGAAACTAAGATTCTTTACAGAAAAGCAGTGGAAAATCAGAGGCCAGATCTTGAGTCCTGACTCTTCTATTGACTTGCTGTGTCAAAATTTTGGCAAGCCACTACCCTCTGAGCCCAATGTGCAAATATGGAACAATCATCTCTGCCCTGCTTCCCTCATGCAGTAGACCGTGATTATAAGTGTGGAAGGTATAGTACATGCAAAGAATCACCTGAATGTAGTCAGGACACTGAGATCCAGAGAGGTTACTCATTTTGAGGTCACACAGTTACTAAGTAGCAAAATCAAGTTTCAAGCTGGAAGAACCGAAGTCTCTGGACTGTGTGTGTGGCTGTGGTTATGTGTGTATGTGATGCTCTCCCTCCCTACATGCATTTTTAAAAAGATCAAAAGAGATAATGCTGGACTGTATTTGAGATTCCAAGTCCATCCACTTGTGGGGATCCAGGATTGGGTGGTTGAGGGATTGAGAAGAGTGAATGGAAGAGTGACAGATCTGTGGTGCTGCTATGGAGACATGACCTTCTCTCACATCCAAATGAAAAGCTTCTATGCTTTGGGGGAAATTTGCCAAAGCTCTCCAACATCTTAAAAACTCATACCACCAACCAGCATGGTCAGGTCAGCACGCCTAGCTTTAGGGGGTAGCAGTTTTAATGCAACTGCAAACTTATTTCATGTTTTTAATGTCGCCAACAAGTAAAATCTCTAAAAGTCTAAGTCTTATTCTTCCATATTAAAAAAGATAGACCACATAAATGATGCTCTCTTTCAACTCTGGGTGTTTACAATTCAGAGACGAACAGCACATGGCAACATACCAACCAGAAACTTACAAGAAACTGTACCTTCTGAAGGGCAATGGGAAATTGGTAGTACTTCTTTAAACTTTCAAATGAATTTTCCAAACACATATCTAATGGTTCAAGGATACAAGGGTGTGAGCTGGAATGGGGGATGCCAAGAAGCCCTGGAGCTTCACTGTGCGCAGCTGGGCATAAGAATGCCAAGCAGATATTCTGATTGACTTACTTGCTGCATCTGGAGGCTGGGATGTAATGGCCAAGGAAGCCTAACAGGTAGAAGGAAGAACTGCAAAGGACTCTGCTATTTCTGTTTTGACAGCAAGTCATTTTAGTATTGTGCTTGTATGAAAGGGTATAAAATTGCTTTGGCCTCCTATTCTGGAGCTCAGGAGACCACGTCATGAGTGAACGGTGATGATTAGCTAAGGCCTTTCCCAGCTGTGGGGCAAGTGTTCATGGAGCTGAGCAGGCCAGACTGAGACAGGAGAAGAACTTCCCAAGACAGGGTTGAAAAAGGGTATGCCAACTTCACAGACATTTGAGTAGCATTTAATAACTTTTATGAAACTGGTTTCAGAGTAAAGTCTATATTGTCAGAATACAGAAGTGAATGGGAGGGAACAATATGATGGAATCAAACCCAAGTTAGATGGAACAGGTTAAACATGAAAGTGAATTCAGAGCACCTTCCCCCAACCCCCCACCACACCCGCTGCTGCTCTTCAGCATGGCCTGAGTTCAGGGCTGCAGCTTTCCATAGCAGCTGCAGAACACACCTACCTGGAAGGAGAAGAGCGGATGCCCTACTGTACCTGTAGCACAGAAATGACTGTCCTGTGGAGCCACAGGCTAGGCAGGAGCAGAGTTGGAGAGAAGTGCTTAGGCTGAGCTCCCACACAGTGGGTCCTCCTGTCTTCTGGCCTCTCTGGGGAGACCCCAGGCCATCCTTAGGCAGACGTAGCACTAGTCTGTTAGCAACACACCTCTCTTAAGAGTGTTCAGGGAAGGTCCCTGGTTGGAGCATCAGAGAAAACACACATGGTGGAATTTTCTGGCCAACACTACTTCTGGGTGGAGGGAAAATGACCAGGCATATCTCCAGCTTTGGTCAGAGTCTTGTGAGAACTCTTTGGCAGGGGCCGGAGGAATAAACCCAGCACTTAGATTCTCTTTTGGACAAGTATAAAATGTCAAGATCGAGATTACCAACCCCTAGGATAAAAACCACAGATGACACAAAAACAGATATGGAGAAACATTCCAAGACCAAAGGAAATCATTGGTTGTGAGGGTATAAACAGTGTTCCCATGAACTAAACCCCAAATCCACAGATTAAGAAAAATCCACACTTACTAAAGCAAACCCCAAATTATTATATGTTGGTTCAGACAGCACATGTTTTCTGAGTTGAGCACCTAAGTTTGCTCTCTTCAATATATGAAGTCTGAATTTTCAGCCATAGAATGAGATCCCTTTCATTTGAGATGAGAGTCTGATAGCTAATGCTAAAACATTAAGAGAATAAAATAGCAAAGTGAGTTCCTTATTACAGGAGAGTCCATGGGGCAGTTGATTAGGTTCTGTTGACAGATAAGGTACTTAAAACACCAAGTGACACAGTCCAAATGCATGATGGAGTAGAGGGAGAGAAAGCAAGAGAGAATTGTGTTCAGTGTACACAGATGGACTAGCAACTTGGGAGCTGGTGCCTGTGAGATTCTAACTGCCCAAATGCAAACCTAACAGCAGCTTCCTATCGCTAGGCCAGGTACTAAAGTGGTGGTACTGGTCCTCTCTGCACACTATCTCAACATTCACATTGTGTGTTAAAACAGTTTTCCTCGCTGCAGTGAGACAGCAAATACCTCCTAGATGGAACCTGGAGACCCAAGGCAGCAGCAATAAATAAATATCTCCCATATATGTCAAATGCAGTCCTCAAACAAAATCTTATATTTAGCAAAGGAGTCAGAAATTACTAGCAAAAATGATATACTTTTTTCCTACAACAATGTTTAGTCTCCATGCCTAGAATGTCCCATTTGACTTTTTCCCCCTGCCTTTTAAAATTTAGGTGACAAAGTAGAAATCCAGTCATGAAAATAAAAAGGCAGAAGTGTATGAGCCCTAGCTCAACGAGACATATCAAATACACAGCATCCTAGTGTCACAGGACAGAACTGTCTGGACACTGTGGGGGAAAGATGGGCACTGGAGAGGTAAAAATTCTACTTAGTGATCACTCACACTTGAACAGTACATTCACCACTGAAGAAGGGTAGAGTGTAGGGGTGGGGGAGAGTAGCAGAGCTGTAGCTCTCTGCAGTGAGGGTTGGGAACATATACTCATGGATGGGAAATTTTAAGTAGCTATGTTTATTATTACTTTTTCCAGCAATCTTGCAAGAGGCAGAAGTGTGACATTGAATTGAGTGAGACGAGCGTATGGGTGGGTTGGTGAGGAGCCCTTCTCTTGATGCAGGCCGCTGGCTTGTCAAGGAATGGCTGGTTCCACCGCTGGGCTGTGTTTACTCTTTTGCTTCAAGGAAAAGGGTTTCTTGAGGGAACAACTTTACCTCCAATAATGATTTATTTGGGTCCAACTGAGTTACCTAAAAAGAAAGAGAACACATACTCAACAGACTGGAACAAGCACTATTTTCTCCAATGGCATTCATTCTATCTATGAACACTGACTTGGAGCCTACTGTGCACTGGCATGAACATTCTCACATTATCTTCCTTGATCTTCAAAGTAACCCTATGAGGTAGGTGTTGTTATTCCCACTTTATAAGTGAGAAAACCAGGGAGCAGAAGGTCAAGTCTCATATTCAGTCTGGTGGAGGAACTAGCATTTGACATCAGGTCACAGGATCTGGAGACTTGACCTCTTTCTGAGTAGATGGAGGTCCCTGGCCTTCTCTACAGCTCAGCATGGCCAGTAGAACAGGGGGCCCTTGGGAAAGGTGCTGGCTAAACAACTGGCTGGCATCCCAGGGACTTCTGTGTGGCTAACACCTGAAAGTAGGGAGGGCCTTTATGCTCAGTGGAACAAGAGGTAAGTCTGCAGGGATGATTTTCCTGTTAAAATTGCTTGTAGTAAGCTGTAGAATGGTCACTCCACCATGCCTAGTGATGACTCTCTACCTTGGTGAGGGGAGGCATAGCACAATTTCCTTGTTGGGGGTATATTTAATTTTGAAAAAATGAGTCAGTGTCATTATACAGTTTTATACTTTAGAAATCAAAACATTATTTTATAATATGAATTACTGAAAATAAAGCTGGACAAAATCTTGCTCGATAGGATATATTAATCATACAGGGATCCTATATTAGGTTTATGCCCTTTTAGGCCGGGGGTAGGGATGGGACATGAGGGTTTTCTGAACTGGAGAGTGATAGAAATAAATCAAACTTTCTGTTTATCAAAAAGGGTCATGAATTTAAAAAAAAAACTGAGAAAGACTGGTTTAGTGGAAAGGACACAGACTTTGGAACTAGAATGACTCTGGTTGAAATCACAGTTGTGTTGGCTATCAGCTTCGTGGTTTTGGAGATAACATCAACCTTGTAGGACTGATGTGAGGATTAAATGAAGAAAAACATAATTAACATAGTGTCTTGCACAGAGCAGGTGTTCAATAATGGCTGCTGTATGTGACAGCAACTGTAAGGATGGTGGACACACAGATAAATGGGCAGCTTCAAGTGTGTGTCACGGGAGGGCCCGTGATCTGTAGTAAGGCCTGAGGCTGCTGCTCTGCTAGATACAGGAGTGCTGGGCCTGTGGGCAAACAATGCAGCACCTGAAGCAGGCCTCTTGTCTTCTGTTCAACTCAAGCCATTTCTAACCAGATGGTTTGGTTGTCTTCTTCCATCTGGGGAGAAGAGGGGGCCCTGGGGGCCAAGGCCGAATGTCACAGGCAGGCTGGCAAGGGGAAGTGGGGATGGAAACTATCTTTGATTGTATCTAGACATAAACTTGGTATGCCCAGGAGGGTCATTAAGGAGACACATCCACCCCCAGAATCCTCTGTTTATAAGGAACCCAGAGCAAAGCCTGTTATCTACTAGTATCTCTTGGGTTATGGGCAGATGGGCAGGCAAGGGGTGGGGAGGGCCCAGCTTGCTGTCTATCTTCCAATGCACTGGGGGGCAAGCTGCTGGCAAATGTTTACCCACTTCCCCAATTAACGTACAATACTGCACTGGCTTCTGTCAACAAACAGAGCTACGCTGCCTCTGCTTCCGACTTTGGCATTTTCTGCCCAGCTGCTTCTGATATTGTTCTTAATTAACATGCCAGAGCTCTTCCGGCATCTTCTACTTTGTTATTTGTGGTTTGTAAATATGATGTTCATTGGGAGAAACAAAAACCATAATCATGCCAGACTTATGAGGACAGGCAGGAAGATGTGCTAGGAAGCAAAAGGGGCTGGGAAGCTGGGCGTCAGGCCTCAGCTGTGCCCTGCTGGGACTATCAACATGCAAAGTTAGAGATTCACAAACCACACCCAATTTTCACATGAGAAAATTGTGTCCAAGAAAAGTTAAGCGATTCTCTCCAGTCACATTAAGTGGGAAAGCTGGGATTTGAGAAAGAGGGAACTAAAATTTCTTGAACACTTATTATATGCCAGGTACTTTACCTGCACAACTATGTAAGATTACAGAGATAAGAAAATTGAGGCTCAAAGTGGTTACCACTTGCTTAAGGCCATGTACATAATAAGGGTCTGTCTATACAGCATAATGGTTAAAAGAGTGAAGCAAACCCAGAGTCAAATCCTAGCTCTGTCACTTCCTACCAATATGACATAGAAGTAGTTACATAGCCTGAGAGCCTCAATTTCAACTATGAAATGGGAATCATAGTTTCTCCTTTATAGGTTGTTGTGATGATCATTTCAGTAGCCATGACTGGCTGGGGCTTGCCTTGGGTAGGGGCCCAGATCTCTCCAAGTTAAAACCTGGAGCTCTTTCCTCCAAGTCTGCTTAAGTCCTGACCTGCACCAGTGACCTTTTTTGTTTCTGTCCCACTGTCAGGCAGGAGGGCCCTCCTTTTCCTGATTAGGAATCTCTGGAGACCCCTTTTTATAGCTTCAAGGGGGCTGTGCCACCAAAGCAAGCATGTCTCTGCTGAGGAGCTGCCTCTGGTACCCCAGATCAAGCAATTTTTTTCTTTGAAGGTCATCTTAGATAAGAATTTCAAAGTGAACAAGGATAATCTCTGTTTCTACTCCCATTTGAATGGCTTGGACAAACTGATAGAGGGAAGCCTAGGAGATATAGGATGCCATGCTTCACCCCAGCAAGAGAGTAGCCACACTGTAAAGTCATCCTGCAGTGCCTTGGATGCCATCCAGGAAGGACATAGAGGAGCATGCCAGGAGGGATCTTCTGCTAGCGAGGATCCTAAGAGTTGTGCTCTATGAGAAACAGCTAAAGAATGGGAGATACCTCCCTGGAGAGAGGTGCTGAGAAGTGGTGGTGGTGCTGCTACGGGGGCAGGGAGAGGGCTGTGCTACCCCTCTGAGTATCTGAAGGGCCAACACGTAGAAGACAGAGCTGACATGCTCTGTGCAGCTCCAGCGAGTGAAGCTAGGCGTGGTGAGGTAAAATCACAGGGAAGCAGAACCCAGCTAGTTAGAAATTACTTTTTAACAGAAAGATGACAGCTGCTGAAGTGGCTATTACTGCTTCTTTTAAATATTTCTCCCTCTTCTTCCTGTCTTTATTTTCTTCTTGTTCTTCAGTCATCACCATAACAGCAACCATCATTTATAAGCACTACCATGTAGCTGGGAACCATGCTAAGTACTTCATATACTTTCAATACTTTATATATAGTATCTTACCTAGTCCTCACAATGGTTCTGTAAAATAGGTATTATTCTTGCTATTTTACAGACAAAGATGTCATAGGTTATCTTGCCCAATGTTGCAGAGAGAATAAAGTTTCACACTCAGGTCTGTCTGACTCCCAAGTTCATGATGACCCGAATGAATCTGGCCAACATGTTAACAGGCTGCCTTGGGGAAATGAAGGCGCAGTGGGGGACGGGGGGAGTGAACTCTCTGCTGTCCCTAGAAGTATTAGAATAGAGGCTTATTTGCAGATGATGATGATGACAGCAAACATGTTTATTGGGCATTTACTTTATATCAGGCATATTCCAAGCACTTTATTTTTATAAAATAATTTTCATAATAATCCTCTGAGGTCAGGACAGTTATTATCCCCATTTTACAGATGAGGAAAAGAAGCCATGGAGCAGATTAAGTAATTTGTCCAAGGTCTTAAAGCTATTAAGGTCAGAGCCAGAATGCGCATCAAGGCAACTAGATTTGGAACCCACTAGATTATATTGCCAGAGGTGCTGCTGAGAGTAGGCTCCACACACAGAAAGAAGGTGGCTGAGATGACCCTGAGGTTATTTCTAACCAAGCTTCCAGGATATAAGATTTTCACTTTAAGAATGGCAAAAGATCAAGGGTTAGGAAAAAAAATCCTGAAATGTTTATAAAATACGAATACAAAAAACCCAACCTGAGCTTGTGTTGTGCCATTTACTTGAGACTTTACTGAATTATTGACTTTCTAAATCAACAGAGAATCCCACCCTTTGGGACTTCTTGAGGGAGGAGGGGCATTCTCAGGTAAGAGGTATAGCTTGACTTTGTGCTTAGAAAAGGAAAGTTAACCATCTTGACATTTTCTTCACTGTACTTAGGAAACCTGAATGGATATATTTTCTCATTAAATAATTTAGCAAATTGGCTTTGTGAAACTTGTTTACGTTAGCAAAAATAGGACATGTTCTCTGCCAAACAGAGCTAATCTTTTCTAGATCAATTTTCTTAGCAGTTTGAAATTTCATATACATTTTATTTTGATTACTTTCCTGGGTTTCAGTTTCTTTCCTAAAAAAGCATAATACTGCTGCTGAGAAAAATGTGAACTGATGTGACAGTCTCATTCTAGGCTGCGCTGTGAATCCCAGAACGTTAGAAACTCCTTAAATGCTAACCAGTCCAAGCCCTCCATTTCACAGGTGGGCAACCTGAGGCTCAGAGAAGTCAAGTGACTTAAGCTGATTGGGGCAGATGTAGCACTCTACCCTGGAGTTCCTGACTTCTGTTCTGGGGCTCTTTTCAGCAACATCATTATGTCTCTCATTAAAAACAACAACAACAAACAAAAAACTCTGTGCAGAAACAGAATACTAGAGGTTAAATATCCCTAATCTGAAAACACAAAATGCTTCAAAATAAAAACTTTTTGAGCACTGACATCATGCTCAAAGGAAATGCTCACTGGATTTTGGATTTGGGATGCTCAATGAGTAAGCAAATAGTCCAAACTCTGAAAAAAATCCAAAATCCAAAACACTTCTGGTGCCAAGCTTTTTGGGCAAGGGATATGCAACCTGTACTACTAGGATGGGAGCTACTTGAGAGCAGGAGGCGAGTAATACTAAAAATAATAGCAGCAGCAATATTTGCATAGTACTTTACAGTTTGTAAGATATATACACAAACTCACAAATTGTGTGGGTGAAGTATTATTATCAGCCCTTTTAAATTTAATTTTGCTGAGGTGATATTTTATTTTGAAACTGAGTAAAGGAAAGTCTGGATCCAATATTTTACATTTAGAAAAAACTGCTAGGTTGAATTTTCTTCTTCTTTTTTTAATGTTCAGAATGCATTTTAACAGTTTATGGGGGGAATGCACTGCAGTGGTACTTGGACACCAGCCTCACACTGTATACTAGGAAACAAAACTCAGAGATTAGGTTTGCATCTGGTCACACACACAGTGGTCGAGGCAGAACCAGAATACATGTCTTCTGACTTGTTCTTTCATAATTTCCATGGAAACTCCCTACCCTCTACAAGTGGTCTAAAAGGGTTCTCTCTCATTCCACGAGGTACAAACTTCAGGTTCAATGTGTGAAACTGGGAAGCAATAAACCAACAATATTTTCTCACAATGTATTCTTGCTTTTAAAGTAAAATTTACTTTCAGAAAATTCTGGCATCTTCAAGGCAGAAAAGTTCTGTTATCAAATTTGCTCTAGTATCTGCTTGCTCACCTCTGGTGACAAATCAACCCCATTTTCTAGACTGGCGCTAGAGGCACTGTGAGCAGAGGGAGACCTGCATAGCCTGGGAGCAACCATCTGCCACACTGGTGGAAAATTGGTCTCTTCTAGTCCACACAGAGAGCGAACACCAGAGCCCTATCCATCCCCCCTTTCCTCTCCCACCAATGTGAAAGACAGCCAGGTCTCACCCTCTACATTAGACATAGACCACAATATACCTTCTCAAGCTTAAGAAATCCACCTTCAGTCATGGACTACCTACTTCTGTGAACCCTCTGTCACCATTCAGCACTCAGCAAGTTCTCCCTCCTCTGAAGTGTTCTGTGCTGACTGCCAAGGCTGTACACTATTTAATGTTGTCAGGATGTGAGGACCAGTCCTCACTCTAGCAATGTGACTTTGGACAAGTCACTTTTCTTCTCTAGGTGTCAATTTTCGTATTTTTTAAAAAATTGGTGATTCAATGGAGTCAATTGGACTATAGTTGAAATACAAATACCTGTGTTCAAACCTCTTAGCTGGCAGCAGGATGCTTAGAGTGCTCCAGCTTCCTTCTCCACTGGGCGAAAGGGTTATTACAGGGATTGAAATAACTGTCACAGAGCCAGACACATGGACGCTGTTTTGATGAAGTGCCTTCTCTATGTGTTAGTGGATACCATTTGTATGGTTTGAGCTCCCTGGTGGTTGGAATGGTTGATGTGTGATCCCAGAGAGGGATACCTGGGTTGGATTCCCATTGCTATTACCTCCTAGCCATCTGATAATCATGGGCACATTTACTGTTTCTTTATTTATAAAATTGAGACTTTTTTTTTTAACCTCCCAGACTTGTTGTGAAGATTCAAAAAGATAAAGCTTATAATCCCTTTTGGGGGAAGCATTTATTTCATGCTTTCTCATGGAGAGGCTTCCAGGCCCTTGTACCTTGTGACATGAGAGCAGGTTGGTTCCAGAAAAGGGCAAGGAAGGGGGTGAGCTCAGATTCTTTTCTCAAATTCACCAAGCACTTTCCCTGTCTCACACACAAGGAGAGAAGACTTGTCTGCTTGGTGAATTTGGGAGAAGAATCTCAGCTTAACCCCTTCCCTTCCCTTTTCTGGAGCCATCCTGCTCTCATGTTACGAGGCACAAGGGCCTGCAGTGTCCAGCTGAACAAGTCTGCCTAATTCATACATAAAGGATTTATCAGCAAGTCTCTTGGCTGCAGATCTCAAACCACAATTTCTGTTCAACGTTTTCAGTAACAAAGGTGGTATTTTTATTCCCATCTGAGTCCTATATCTTTCAATTGGTCTCATGCATTTCAAACAGTCTTGAACTAGCTAAATGAAAGTACATTATTTAATGGCCCCTAAAATCCCAAATACCTCCATAGCACCAAGCAAGTGCTTAACAATTAGGATTTGATGTAACATGATACAAGGGTCATAGTTCTTTTTTTCTCAAAGTCCATTTGGTCTTGATTAAAGACAAGAGTCAACTAGTGAGGACATAAACCAGTATTAAAATACATTCCTCAGCTGTACCAAAGCCAAAACATAGCTTATTCTTAAAGAGATGATTCCTGGGTGGGTGCAGTGGCTTACACTTGTAATCCCAACACTTTGGGAGGCTGAGGTGGGAGGATCGCTTGAGGCCAGGAGTTAGAGAGCACCCTGGGAAACATAAAAATGAAAAACAAAAAAATGAAAAAATTATCTGGGCGTGGTGGTGTGGGCTTGTAGTCCTCGCTACTCAGGAGGCTAGGGTGGGAGGACCACTTGAGCCCAAGAGTCTAAGACTGCAGTAAGCAATTATCACATCACTGCAATCCAGCCTGGGAGATAGAGTAACATCTTGTCTCTCAAAGAAAAAGAAAAAGAAAAAAGAAAAGCCTCTTTAAAGCCAAGTTATTTGAACAAAAAATAAATGTGCAAACAAATTTCATTGTGAAGAATGCATACTTAATAACAATGACTATTTTGCAGCCCTCAGAGCACTTACACATGTATTATCTGAACCTCAAAACTACCCTAAGAGATTAGACTCAATCTTATTTTTACAGATGAGAATACCAAAGCTCAACTAGGTACATTTCTTAAGCATGGTCATACAAATAGAAATTGGTAGAGCTCAGATTTGAACCCAGGTTTGTGAGGCATATGTAAGTTTCCAAATTACAGTGAAGCTGAATGTATCTGTTTTAGGTTTTGTTCAAAATTAGCATTTACTTTGAACTTGGGGAAATGACTAATCTTCTTGGTATGCTATTAGTAACCTATTCTACTAGTTACTCTATTAGAAAAATATGTACAGTAAATATCAGAAGCTTAATAAGTGTTAACATTATCTCTACACAAAATTTACCATTTATTTGGTGTTTTCTCAATGCTAGGCACTATGCTAGTTGTTCTACATATTAGCTAATTAAGTGGTCACAAGCATTCTATAAGTGCTCCTATCATTTCCATTTTACAGATGAATTCTCTGAGGTCAAAGATGGATATGGGAGCCAGGAGCATTGGCTCATGCCTGTAATCCCAGTCTCTCAGGAAACCGAGGTGGGAGGATTGATAGAGGTCAGAAGTTGGAGACCAGCCAGCATGGACAACACAGCGAGACCTCAGTCTTAACAATAAAAAAGTCATTAAGAGATTTTCCAAGATTACATAACTAGGAAAGATAAGGCCAGAATTTACACCCAGGGCTGTGAGCTTCCAGCCTATATTCAATACCCTGCCCTTCCTTGCCTCTCAACTTCTGATTAACATGACTAACTGGCTCTCCCTTGGGCATAAAGAAAGCTGCCCTCTGCAGCTGTGTCACAGCTCAGGCTCCTTTTGTGGTATAGGCTTTGTTGCTCCCCACAGGGACCCAAGCTATCTTTTATTACTATCAACTTAGTCCTAATAGCTAATTGTTCATTTTCTTTAAACACCTTTTGATGAACTGGGAATCCCTAAAGAGGGCAGTTACTCCCAGAAAGTATGAGACAGAGAGCTTAAGAGCTGAACTGCTGGTTATATGCTGATCAGGGTGTAAAAAGGCTTCGGTAACTATAAAGTCCTTTGCAAACATAAGGGATTACTATTATTATTATTAATGGTAAATAATAATAATGATTAATAGTAATTAATAATTATAAGCAACCACAACAATACCAGTTGTAGCTCTTAGTAACTTTTCTACCTTTGCTGCAGGTGGTAATACAATCCCAAAAGGAAGTTCCAATCTGGAAGGGTCCACTATGGGACTGTACTCTATGGTTTATCTCCATTTTCGCCTCCTTTGCAGTTGTTGGGTCAATCTGTCTCATTGTACCACATGAAAGAAATGGTACTGGGGTGGTTTCCAGGAAACAGTGACAACTGCTTCTCTTTGAATTAAATTTTTTTTTTCATAGACAAGGTGTTGCTCTGTCACCCAGACTGGAGTGCAGTGGCATGACCTAGCTCACTGCAGCTTCAAACTCCCGGGGTTAAGTGAGTTTCCTAGCTATGTAATCTTGGGTAAGTCTCCTTCCACCTCAGTCTCTTTAATAGCTAGGACTATAGGGCTGTGCCACCATGCCTAACATTTTTATTTTTCGTAGAGATGGGGGTCTTGCTATATTGCCCAGACTGGTTTCAAACTTCTAGCCTCAAGCAGTTCTCCCACCTCAGCCTCACAAAGTGCTCGGACTATAGGCATGAGCCACACTGCACCTGGCCTGCTCCTCTTTTCATTACTGAACTGTGATAGAGCAACTAGGGTGTTAGAGAGTAAGGCTGGGTGGGCTTCTGTGGCTGCAAAGCATAGGAAGCCTAAGACATTTATTTTCCTTGATTTTTTTAAGGTGGGAAAGAGAGAATGAAACAAAATGTAAAGGAAGGAAAAAGGGAGGGAAGATTAAGATGAAAGAGAGAGAAACTGTGCCTTGTAGGCTGCCCTGTTTGTTGCTTTATCACAGTATAATAATGGTAACAACAGCTAACATTTATTGGGAGCTTACTAGGTGCTAACTGTACTTAGTGCTTTATAAGTACTACAATAACCCTATGAGGGAGGTACTGTTGTTACCTCCAAAGTGAGGATTAGAGGCTCAGAGTGACTGTATAGCCTGCCTAAGGTAGCACAGGTAGGAAGTGGCAGAGTAAAGATTTAAAACTAGGTCTGGCTCCAATGCCTGTGGTTCTTAACCACCTTACTAGATTACTTTAGTATTATAGTCATGCACTAGACTACTTATTCTAAGTCCCTTACTTGGAAGGGCTGTAATCTTCATATATTTCCCCCAACAGGGTATATCACTACCTTAAGCATTTGGGCAAATTTTACTCATCTAGCTATTCAATTATAAAACTAGCAATTATTAGAGCCAAATGGGTCTTTAGAGGTCATCTCTATAACATATAGGGACAGAAAAGCCCAGTGAGTAGAAATAACTTACCCAAGGTTACCCAGCTTTCAATGCAAATCTGGTTTCTTCACTCCTAGCCTATGCCCTTAGATGGGCTGTTTAATGAAGACACCAACTCAAAAGTGCTACTAATGTTAAAATGGTCTCAAACTCAGTACACTGTCAGGGACACTCTGGGCACCAAACAAGAGATGCAACTTTCTCCTTGCATTGGCATCCCTGATGGTGGCTTTGGTTATGAAGCTGTTAAATGACAGTGTTAGTGGGGGAAGGCCAAGAGGGGATAGACGGCATCCTAACAAGGATAGGGAGAGAAGGAGGAGGCCTTGTTAGTCTAAAAACAGGAGAAGATCCAAGTCTGCAGAAAAAAACATAAAAAGAATACAGGGTATAGAAAGCACATAAAAGCATTAAAAAAAAGAATAGGCATGTATCCCCCATCTTGGGAAGTCAGTTCCTAAGATTAGTCTTTCTTGGGATTTGGAAAACACAATTTCAAGTAAATAAAAGGAAGTTCCGCTTTACAAAGCAGGCTACAAGCTCACTGTCCCTGAAAGCGTAAGAGGGTATAGATAAACTCATGTGTCCATTCTGTAGTGTTGCAAGAGAAACCTAATGCAGATCAGCTGCAGCAGTGTGCCAAGATACTGGTTATCCTCAACCCTTGGGGCAGCCAGGATCCTCAGGGCTGGGTTGCTTCTGACCCTGGGCAGTCTAGTATGGTTCCCCAGTAGGGTACGCACCATCATTTTCAATGTTACGGTGATTTGAAAAAGACTGACTTAGGGGACATGCCTCACTTTCAGAGGCCAATATTATGGAAGGCAGCCAGGTCCTTGTGTAAAAAGGATCTAGGATGCCTCTGATAAAAGATTGGTTCACAACACTAACTCCTGGCTTGAAACAGGGCATTAAGAGACAAAGGAAAGGGGAGATACCTGTTTGCTGGTTAGGTTTAGAACTGTTAACCTGGCTTAAAAGCCTTCTGAGAAATCCTGATTATGTTTGCCTCAGAGTTTTACCACTGGGCATGGATTAAGTGCTAATTAGGTAGGCAGGAGGCTGTATGTACGCTCTTGAGCAAGTCATTTAACCTCTTGTCACGAAACAAGATCCACATTTCTGATCTGTAAGCTGGTGACAACTTCACCCAACATCAAATTACCTCTCGAGAGACCATTTTCCTCTAGATCGTTCTTCACACTTCTACTTTTGAGAGAGTTGAACAAAATGTTCAATTCTGTCCCTCTCCTAAAGTTCTTAAATGATCCTTTATCAAGACAGGATAGTCCCCTTTTGCTTTGGCCTCATTTTCCCAGTTTGTACATGGGTAGTATTTCTGAGAAGGCTTACAACAGGCCTATAATGGAAGACATGGTTGGAAAGACAGTTTGGACACAGATCATGAAGAGCTCAAATGTCTTTCAAGGTATCATTTAAACTTCTGAAAAAGTATTTTCTCCCTGGCTTCAGAGAGATCTGGAGTGGTGTGCTAGATGTGCTCTTCAGGCAGAGTGGCTAGGGAGAAAGTAAGCATTTTGAATGCATTTTAATATCCAGGCTGGGACAAGTGAACTGGTATGTGCATAGCTCTGCATGCAATCGCCGCTCAAGAGCTGGAGCTTTGAACAGGAGTTAAAAGAGTTGAGTCCCTAACGACATACAAAAGACTTGCCGGTGTGATTTATTCTGATGAATTTACTGATCCAATTACCAAAACAGCAGGAGATCATTAAATTTTCTAGTTACCAGATGCAGCATGTTCAATATCTTAAATGTTACCAAGGCTCTTTCTGAGCTATTTGGATATTACATTTCATCTGCCCCAAAGCATATGAAACTGGAAGACAAGAATCATGAACGGGCCAGGTGTTTTCTTTGAAGGCTGGTCCAGCAGCCGTCTATACAATACCAAACCTATACTCCAAATTCCAAACTCTTGGGATTAAGGAAAAGTACCATGGTGAGAAATAAAAGTATTTAGGAAGACAGGCCAAGGAACTGGTACTTGGAGGTGGCTAGAGATATGGATTTGACACAGCTAGCCTTGCCTTCAAGCTTACTTCCTATCAGTTCATCCCCATGTTCACAGAGGGTCAAGCTCAGAGTAGGGAAGGAGAGACAGGAAACAAGCATGCTTTGGGAACTGAAAACCTGCCTCCTAACTGTAGCATACTGCTTATGACTACCTGTGTGACCTTGGAGAAGTTACTTTTTCTCTTTTGGGTTCTCTTGTCTGCTAAACAATGATGTTGACATCTGTTGCACCACCTTACAGATCTGTTAGGAGCATCATCATAGCTTGTCTTCCAATGTACGTTACACGAATGTCTCCTGGATAAGACTGAGCAACTTGAAGGCAGGAACTGTGTGTTTGCTGTTTCTGTATCCCTAGCACCCAAGCAAAGGATCTCATGCATTGATATTCTCAATAAATGCTTGTTTAATAAAATATCAAACTAGAGAATGTACATCACAGAACACTAAAAAATACAGAGCAAAATAGATACTTTATTTTCTCTAGAAAAATACATCAAATAGGTGAAATCTAGGCCTAAACTTTTGGAAAGGGTGGTGGTGGCTTGGCCCCAACATTCTTCACTATTCCAATCTCTGAATATTTTCCTCTCACAGACCCAACGCTCTAGCCAATTAGAGCAGTTTGATATTCCCTAAATATGTCCTGTACTTTTCCTCCTTCAACTTTTTCTATGTTGTTTCCTCTACTTGGACTGTCCTTCTCCGTTCTACTTATCCCAACCTATATATCCTCCAAGGCTCAGCCTAGATGCCACTTTCTCTATAAAACCAGGCCTGAGTGATAGAGCCTAAATTAATCTCTTTCTCCGATTCCTGTAATAGAGTTAATCACAACCTGTATCTCCATTTTACCAGGTCATGGGCTCATGGAACACAGTGACCATTCACATTCATTGTGGTCTCTCCCTCATGTGCCTATTCATTGTCCTGTATGTAGTCAATCCACATTTAATAAATGAATGACTTTATTTCACCTAATGCTTCTCAGACAAGGCAGCTGCTAAGGTCTGTGGGAAGACTCAAGGTCAGTGTTTAAACTGGAATGTGGGTACTGGCAATGCCAATTCTGACCTTTGCTAAAATAGCACTCTTATGCTTTGACCAGGCAAGGGATCCTAGAGGATCTAGTTTGAGGGATCAGCTACAGTCTTTCACTGAGTTATCTGCCTGTTGTACCTCCCAGGCTATTCTGCAATGGTTTATTTATGAGTCTGTCTCTCTAGTCACGTTGAATTCTGAGGGCACATATGGGGTTTTACTGGTCACCTATCCCCAGGGTCTAGCCTACTACTGGAAACAGTGTGAGTTCAATAAATGTTTGCAGAAAGATTGACCTACCGAATGACTAAATGGGGTCTTCCCACTTCTCCCTAGAACCTTCATCAACCCAAAGAAGCAGAGCCTAGAGGAGTATCCCAGGACTCTTTCCCCTAGCCTCGCCTCCACAGCAGGCAGACCATGTTGGTGACATCATTGCAGGTCATCCCAGCAGGTCCCTTGGCTCTGAATGCTCTCTAGCCCTAGCTTCAGTCAGTCCTGCTGCACAGACACAAGGGTTGACAATAAGTTTGCATCAGTTGCCCTTTCAGAAGGGACAGATTTTCCCTTGTCTATTTAAACTACTGTTGGAATTGGCTAATTAGAAGGATTTAAAAAATCTTAATACTCTAAACAGAGAAAACTGGTTCTGAATTATTAAGCAACATTTTCAGTGCATTTGAATAACCTTAAGTGACTTAGCTGCCACCTGATCCTAAGCTCTGGCTCATATAAATAAATGTGAAATATTGTCAAAGCCTCAGCTTATAGGAGCCTCAAGCTACAGTAAATAAAAGCTTAAGTACTCATAAACTGCCTGGGACAGAGACATTCTCATATAAAAGGAGGGGAGATGATCTTAAATAAAGCCAGCAAGACCAGGAAGCCAATGATTTTGTTCTAGTTTTCAGAAGAGAGTTGTCAATGGGACAGGTATTATTAACAGCCAGGTCATTTAATTGTAGAATCACATAGTACCAGCGCTGAAAGAAGATTAAGAAAACACCTATTTTAATCTCTTCATATTTCAGATAAGAAAAAAAGAC
Source organism: Carlito syrichta (assembly GCF_000164805.1). Lineage (NCBI taxonomy): Eukaryota > Metazoa > Chordata > Mammalia > Primates > Tarsiidae > Carlito > Carlito syrichta. The sequence goes on from NW_007022152.1 coordinate 266,900, forward strand.
CTAAAGAAGTGTGCATCTTGCTTGAGACCACACAACAAGTGGCTGGAAGAATCAAAATCTTGCCCCAGGTTGCCTGGCTTCCAGCTTAGTCCCCTTCCCACTGAACTACATTCTTCTGATTTTTTTTAATTAAAATTTTTTTTTAAGAGATGAGATTTCACAATGCTGCCCAAGCTTGAGTTTAATGGTTATTTACTGGCATGACCATACCTCACTGAAGCCTAGAACTCCTAGCCTCAAGCAATGCTCCCACCTCAGCCTCGCAAGTAGCTGGGACAATAGGTGCATACCACTCACATTCTTCCAAGAATATCCCATTGGAGATATCAAATGAGAGGCTGACAATGGCTGTTAAAAGACACCTGAAATTTTAACCAGATGGATCACTTCTGGTGCTTGAATTCTAGAGACTCCATGTTTTCCCCCTCAGACCTGGGAGTTCTACTTCTAAGACCATGCAGGGAAGAGGTGGGGAAAGGGAGGGAGTGAACAAAATCAGGAATAAGTGTGGGCGAATGTCACTATAATGTGACCCCTCACTTGCCTATCCTTAATGAGGATGTCATAAGTTTCTGCCTGGTGAGATAGAAAATAGAAAAACAAAACAAACAAACAAAAACAATGGATGCATGAATGTCTGGGAACATTGTATTTTTTCTCATTTATTTACTAAACAAATATTTCCTAAGTGTTAACTACTTATGAAACCATGGAGGTACTGGAGAACAGTAGTGAGTAAGAAGCTATTTCTGCCCTCAAGGAGTGCACACTCTAGGGCAGAATGCAGACAAGAAAACAGCCAATTGCCATTCAGAACAGTAAAGAGCTGAAGTAGTGAAAAAAGCCCTAGGGAAGCACAAGGCCCCTTGTGCTTAACTCAATCCCAGGGTGTCAATTAGTTCTGTATTTCTCTTTCCCTCTTGTCATTCTAACACGCACAGCTATTTTCTATACCACATTAACCATTTTACATATACTTTCATATGTAATAAACCAGTATTAGTTGCTTACTATGTGCCAAGCACTGTGTTAGGAAGCACTCAGATGAATTAGGCATAATCCCAAACTAGATACATACAATTTTTCTATTTGTTTAAAAATTGTATCACTTACCTTCACTTTTGGCTGACTATGTAAACTCGAGCCAGCCATTCTACTTTTTGTGTCTTCTGGTTTTCCTAGGCCTTGAGCAAGTTACTTAACGTTGCTGCATCTGTTCTTTCAACTATAAAACAAGGGCCTTTTCTAGCTCTCACAATGAATGCATGCATGAGGAATGCCTGTCCACACAAAGTCTTATTTTATTTTATTTTTTTTTGAGTTGGAGTCTCATTCTGTGGCCCAGACTGGAGTGCAGTGGCCGCTCCCAGCCACCGCAGCCTCAACCTGCTGGGCTCCAGCGATCCTTCCGCCTCTGCCTTCCAAGTAGCTGGAACTATAGACGCACACTACCACGCCTGGCTAATTTTTTTATTTATTGTAGAGATGAGGTCTCGCCAAGTTGCCCAGGCGGGTCTCGAACCCGCGGGCTCAGGTAATCCACTCACCTCAGTGTCCCAAAGTGCAGGATTACAGGCTGAGCCACCGAGCCCGGCTCACACAAGGTCTTATATAAAGCCAACCAGAAGAAGGAAAGTGACATAAATTTGGAAATGGCAAAATAATCTTCAGTTTTGGGATTCAGCCATAAATATTAAACCTGAGGCCTTGAGCTCCTGGTTCTGGGTGAAGAGCAGGGTGTGGTTTGAGTGAATTAGGTGGCACTGGGGATGGAGCTGGCACTGCAATGAGGTCCAGGGGAATTTGGCATGTTGATGCATGTGCTAATGTACTCTGGAACTCTAGAATTGGCTTTGAAAATTGCAAGGAGTGTCTAGAAAAGGTTAATCTGCACATATACACGTTTGCAGTTGTTTGTGTTTACAATGAGGTTATTATACAGACTTTAAGTGAACATGTCTGTAGAAGCACCTGGAACACTGAGCACAGAACTAATGATTTCTTATTTATGGCTGGATGGAGTCAGATTGGACTGTATGTACAGCCTTCAAAAGTTTATTTGATTTCTGATATCACAATTTTGAATAGTATAGTGCTTATAAACACATTACAAAATTAAGTTCTAGGGCAGAGTAAACAATTTTGAAAAGGTTTAAATACATCAATATGCCTATACATAATCAGTAATAGTCCCTCCATTTTACGTTCAGCATAGTATGGGGAAAAAAATTGGGTTTTGAGAATTAAATACTCATACTGACACTTACTATGCAACACTGAGAAATTTAAGCTCTGTGAGCTTCTGTGTCCTTATCTGTGAAATGAGGACAATATCTATCTTTCAAAAAACTAAGATGTTTCAAGAAATGGCATAAAATAGGCACAAAAATAAATGGTTATATTCATTGCCATCATTCCCTACCATTTCAAGCCCTTTTAAAATAAGTTACAAAGGGGCAAAGGCAGATTTTATTAAGGCTCTGAATTCTACTCAGCTCCTCAGAAATGACTGCAATTACCTCAAACACATTTAAAAAATTCCTTCATGCATTCCTTTGATCTGTCAGAAGCATACAATGATGGGTTTTCTCATGTAATATCACTGGTTCCCTCAAACACCTCTGTGGGTTAGCACAGCAGTCCTAACCTTTTTGGCATCAGGGACTGGTTTTGTGGAAGACAATTTTTCCATACTCCGGGGGGTGGGGAGATGGTTTCAGGATGATTCAACTGTATAACATTTATTGGGCACTTTATTTCTATTATTATTACATTGTAAAATAGAATGAAATAATTATACAATTCATAATTAAAAAAAAAGAGGTGTGGACTGAAGTGGTAAATAAAATAATGGGTGGGCCACACACAGACTAAAATAAGTGTTGGACTCTGACCTATAGTCTGCCACCAGCTGCAGCTGTACAACTGAAGTACATCAACTCACTTGCCACTCACTGTTAGGGTTTTGATATGAGTTTGTAAGCAATTGATTTGTTATGGTCTCTGTGCAGTGACACCTCACTGATAATGTGAATCTGTATTTGTAGCCACTACCCCGTGCTAGCATCACTGCCTCAGCTCCACCTCAGATCATCAGGGATTAGATCCTCATAAGGAGCATGCAGTCTAGATCACTTGCATGCACAGTTCACAACAGGGTTTGTACTCCTGTGAGAATCTAATGCCTCTGCTGATTTGACAGGAGGTAGAGCTCAGGCGGTAACGCGAGTGATGGAAAATGGCTGTAAATACAAAAGAAGCTTCACTCACTTGCCCACCGATCACCTTCTGCTGTGTGGCCTAGTTCCTAACAGGCCTTGGATTGGTACTGGTTCGTGGCCCAGGGGTTGGGGACCCCTGGGTTAGCAAGATCCTTTCCTCTTCTTGCCATCAATTTCTATTAAGCTTAGATATACCAAACATTTACTGTGTACTAGTACTTCATAAGTTAATAAGTATCACTTCATTTCATTTTTACAACAGCCTTAATAAATAGGTACTATCATTATCCTTATGCTATAGATGAGGAAACCGGGCTATATAAAGGCTAAGTAATTTACCAAGATCAAACAGCTAGGAAATGGCAAAGTTAAGATTTAGTCTGAGACTCCAGAATTCAGTCTTTGAACTACTATCCTATACCGTCTCAACATAGCTCATCTTCAGATTTGTTCTAGTTACTGGTGTTGAGCCAAATTCACAGTTTAAATCTCTTTATCCTCTGGCTAGAATGTACCACCTAGACTTTGTTCTGGCCTCTCAGACTCAACAAATCCCAAAGCGAACCTGCCTCTCTGTCTTCCTTGATCTCTGCCTGTGGCACCACCATCTTTTTAGTTATTCAGACTAGGATCCTCTAAGTCACCTCTGACAACTCCTTATCCTCTTCCCACCTTGGCACAGACAGACCATCACCAAATCCCACTGATTGTTCCTTCCTCTTGATTCTGCTGCATTCTCTTCATCCTAAATGCAGAAGGCTGTAATGTGCCTTATGGAGAAAATATATGCAATAGATAAGTTTCATTTAGACATGAGTTTTATGACTGTTGGCTATGAATTCAATGTTAATGAATCAACAATATGTATTAAATAAGGGGTCCTTAGAACAGAAACACACATAAAACAAGGTTATGTATTGAGAGTTGATGAAAATGTGACCAAAGGCTCATAAAAACTTAACCTTGTATTTCCCCTAGGAGCAGTGGTTGAGTTTTCACCAATTCAGTGTTTGCGGCAACTTTATACAACATAACTACTGTAAATAAAGAGAACCAACAGTACTTCTCAGTTCTAAAACCAATAACTTCCCACAGACTATTGAATAAAATTAAAATTTCTTAACCTCAGGTGTATCACTATAATCTACATCACTGACAGAGGACTTTTTGTTCAGCCACACCTGTGTGTTCTTCACATTGTGCCTAGCTTGGTAGTACATGCTCCGTGCCAGTCAGGGTGATCTTCTCCTGACTTATTGCCCCTACCAGACTTGGTTGGCCCTTGTAAACAGACCCTGTCATAATTAGCCTCACACCTTCCATAATGTATACCTGTCATCCATTCATTCATCTACCTATCCATCCGCCTACTCACAACTCAGAGAGCCCCTGCTCTGTGGTAGGCCTGTGTGGGCCCTGTGCCAGAAACCGGGATACAAGGGCAAATAAAGACACAGTACAGCCCTAAATGAGCGTATACAGAGTAGTCCTCAGATGCCCCTGAAATGAGATAAAAATCTCCACTAGGAAATACACTTGTCTCTCACACTAGGATAAATACCATAAATTAATTCAGGAATGTTTCTAACTATGAAATAAATCTGCTCGTTTGATACAACAGAGGCAGATATTAAACTATAAATATTTCTATTTGAATACCACTCTCAACCTTTTGTTATGAGGTGTGTAAGACACATCGTTTGATAGCCTTACTTGAAAGCTGGTAGCTTCCAAACTACCAGCTTTTAATATTTGTCCAATATGTGAATATTGGACAAAGATTCTTTGTCTTCTTGAATCAAAACATTAAAAAAAAAAAGTAAGACACAGGAAGGAAGGGTTGGGGAGAAAAATAATCACCATTACCATTGTACCAGCTACATTATTAGATTATTACTCTGTGTTAAATGCTATATACAGAGGGTGCCAAAAAAGTATACACATTTTAAGAAAGAAAAAAACTATTAAAATTGTAATTCTCAATATATGCTGATAACAAAAGATGAATACAAATCTCGTTTGACTCCTGCAATTACAGAGGTGCACAAAGTGGTTACCATCAGTGTCCAGACACTTCTGATTATTTAGTGAACTAAAAGTAATATACAGATAACATCTCTTAAAATGTATATGCATTTTTTGGCACCCCTGGTATACATAAAACATTTTACATTCATTCTTTAATGCTCACAACAACACTTTTAAGTTGGTACTGTTACTCCCATTTTACCAAGAAAGTAAGTAACATGTCTAAGATCACTCAGAGAAGAATTGATCCAAAATTCAAGGCAAGATCTATTTGACTCTGCATCCTGTGTGTGTTCTTGTTTCAGTCTACAATGCTTCTGAAATGTGATTGAAAAGGAGAGGTAGTGTTAAATAAATCATCTTTACAGGTTGATATATTTGTTTATATAACAAGCAAGAAAAAGTAAATACCAGGGACTCCTCCCTTTTAAAAGTAGCCTGTTTGAAGAAAGTGTTCTCCCTACGCTGCAGCCTCAAGTACAACTGTGGGGTTTCTGAGCAGATCACTGCAGAGTTTAGGGCAAACTGGCATTGGGTATACTGGTACTCTATAAATGAGGGTATCAACTAGGCTTCTCTCAGGTTGTCTTGAAAATCTCCTTAGAAAATATAGGGTTAACTGGTGCTTATTAGTATTCTTCTGAGACCACTTTTATATGCTTTGTGACAGCACTGTGATGTTCCAAGTGGAGGTGGGAGGCAAAGGCAAATGCTTAAAAGTTCCTTTGTAAGAGTTGCCCCTGCATACCTAGTAGTAAACCCCAAAAGTGAATTTGAAACACGGATAGTTTGAAAAATAAAATTATATGTGCAGAGAAGTGCTGACAGAGCAGGTCTGACTGTTAGTCTTTGAAAGGGTTGCTTACAAGGTTGGCCCTTGGTTGATGTCTGGGAACTTGGATTTGAGGAGGGTTTCCATCATTCCCAGAGCTGATAAGAGTGGCTCATTATGTCTAAACTATTTGTGCAAACCATATAGCTTGTGCTGAACACTTGCTTTCCTCGGGGTGTCTGGTATTTTGCTATGTGCCCACATAGAGTACCTACATGGCCAACCCCCATAAAAACCCTGGGTACAGAGTCCCTGTAGCTTCCCTGGTTGGCCACATTTCACATACACGGTCTCAAATCATTGCTGAGGGAATTCAGCACGTCCTCCACGACTCCACTGGGAGAGGACCCTTGGAGGTGGCACCTGGTTTCCCCTGGATCTTGCTTTTCCCATGTACCTTTTCTCTTTGCTGATTTTGCTTTGCATCCTTTTGCTGTAATAACTCATAGCCATGAATATGATTATATGCTGAGTCCTGTGAGTATTCCTAGGATATCATTGAACCCGGAGGTGGTCTTAGGAACCCCTAACACATTACATGAAAATATTTTCCGTTTAGGATAAAAAGCATAAGCTTTGGAGGTTAGAATCAATCCCAATTATGTCAGTTACTTTGTATGTGACCCTGGAATCATTACTTAACATCTCTTAGCCCCAGTTTTCTTACCTATAAAATGGAGCTATGTCTATGCTTTAGGATTTGTATAAAGAATAAATAAGAATATACTTTCTGAAGTCTGTACAGATCTGGCACAGAGCAGGACACTAATAATTGTTAATTCCTTTGTCTGATTGAATGCTGGAAAAAATTATAAGAACCAAAGAGGTCACTAAATAAGCCACAAAAATTTCAAACAAAACTTTCACATCAGAGATCTACTCCTTCTTGGAAGGCTTAGATCCAACTCATCTTAAAACTAAACAAAAAGTTATACAAACATATTTCACTGTAAACCTCTCTGGTGTTTGGTCACATTTTCATGAAACCCCAGCTGAGAGAATTTTGCTTTATGAAAATTACTATTGCAAGCTTCCTTAAAGGAAAGTAGGGCTGAAAATGGGAATCACACACACACACACACACACACAGCATCCTGCACAGGAAAGGGTCCACATAGTGAGCTGTGCTATTCCCTCCTAGCACAAGTTTTATACATCATAAAGCCTTACATGTCCTGAGTACCTACCATGTGTTATTGTCTGTGCCGTCACATTACCTCTATCTTATAAACAGCTCATAGGTGGCTATTACTATCTGCCTTTTACAGGTGAAAGACTCGGTTTAGGCAGGTTGTGTGACTTGTCCAAGGCCCCCTGATACTGGTCCTTTATATCATCATGCTGTTTCCCTGTCATGATTGCCAAGGTTCAGAACACAGTTTCCCTGTTCTAAGGGAACCACAACAAACAGTGAACTTTCTTCCAAGAAAGGGTCTATTGTAATGCGAAGTGCAGGTCACTCTCATATAAAAATGAGGAATATGTCTAAAAACTTATTTTTTAAAAGGCTAGAGACAGGTCAAAAGCAGTGACTTGTGGGAGACGAATCAAAGAAACCCAGTATTATCAATTCAAACAGCATGGCCCTCTGCCATTTGCCAAGTGTTTTCATTAACACCTTTGATCTTATCACCACAACTTATCTATGAGGACATATGATATTATCCTCACTTGAAAAATGAAGTAACTGAAATACAGAAGAGAAATGATGTACTCAGAGTAACTCAGCAAACAGCTGGAAGTACCAGTACTGGAACTAAGACCTATCTGACTCCAAGTGTAGAGAACAGGAGAATCTAGGGAGTTACCTATCAGAACACTTAGTCCAGGTATTGGTAACCTTTATATACAACCTGCTCTCCACTCTTCCCCTGCCTGGCAACATTTTTATAATCTTGTTTTAAAAACTGCAACACCCTGGCTTTAGTTTATCTCCATGTTAATTCATCTTTCCAGGCTGCCAGTGAGATATAGCAGAAAGAATCAGCATCTTCATATTTAATTTCCAACTCTCCCACTTCCTGGTTATGTGGTCTTGGTTACAACACTTGCAGTTTCAGTTTCTCTATCTGTAAAATGGAGATAATATTTGCCTGGTATAAAAGATTTTAGATATAGGTTTGAAATCTGCTTCTTTGAGCTTTTGATTTCTTTTTTTTTTGAGTTGGAGTCTCACTTGGTCGCCCAGACTGGAGTGTAGTGGCCGTTCCCGGCCACCGCAGCCTCGCCTGCTGGGCTCCGGCGATCCTTCCGCCTCAGCCTTCTGAGTAGCCGGAATTACAGGCATGCGCTACTACGCCCGGCTGATTTTTTGATTTATTGTAGAGATGAGGTCTCACTGCCCAGGTGGGTCTCGAACCTGCGGGCTCAGGCAATCCACTCACCTCAGCCTCCCAAAGGCGCGGGATTACAGGCTGAGCCACCGAGCCCGGATTTAATTTCTTAACTGTAAAGTAAGGATAATACCAATCTCATGGGGTTGTTGTAAAAATTCAATTAGATGATGTCTGTGAAATGCCTAGCATTGTTGCCTGACATATAATGGGAATTCAATAAATGGCAGACAGCATTATTATTACTTCATAGACTGTTTTTTAATGTGTCACTCATTCTTCATTCAACAGATATTTACTGAGCTCGACTAGATTCCAGGTACTGTTCTAGGTGCTAGGAATGTAATAATGAACAAATAAAGTTCCTGACCTCAAAGAGCTTTCATTCTAGTAGCAGGGAGACAATAAACAACTAAATACCTATTATGTCATATGGGGATCAGGTCAATGGAGAAAAAGAGAACAGGGTAAGAGGCAGAGAGGGGAGGGAAAGAAGACTGTTATTTTATATGGGTTGGGCAGAAAAGGCCTTGATTTGTAGAGACCTGCAGGAAGTGAGAGCACCGGTAATAATGACGTCTAGAGGAAGACTATTTCAGTAGAAGAAAGTTCAAGTGCAAGGCCTTGGAGTGGGAACATGTTTCATGATGTAGCATAAATAGCAAGGACACTACTACGAGGATTATTTGTATGAGAGGTTCAGGATCTTCTTAAAGTGGAACCATGCCTTATTCCTTAGCACTAAGCAGAGTACATGGCAAAATAAATGTTTGTTGGATAGATAGGGTGTGAAATACAACTAAAAGTATATTTTACCTACATCTGACTGTGACTCAGAAATGGGGATTACACAAGGTTAAATGAAGAAATCAGAGATGACACAATCTTTCCAAATATGTAACTCTGAGCTTCATTTTTTTCTAGATGATAATCTACCTCATTAATTTATTCCTTATCTGGCTCAGGAGGCATGATGGCATAGGGATTAAGATGGCATAGGGCTCTGGAGTCAAACACCTAGGTTTGTATCTGTTTCTGATACTTACTATGACATTAGGCAAGTGAACCTCTTTTGTGTCTCAATTTCCACATCTCAAAGGGTGGATAGAATGAGTATTTATCTTTAGAGTAGTTTTTAAGATTAAATTAGATTATGCAAATAGGGCACTGAGAATAATGACTAGTATAGTAAGTCCTTAATACATAATATTTCCTCATTTGAGCAATGCTATGGTTGTGGGAGAATTTATTGTTCCTATTTTATAGAGAAGAAAACTGAGATTTGGAGAGGGGGCATGACTTGTTCAAGGTTGCACAGCTACTAAACAGTCTTCAGATTTTCAGGCCAAAGTTTCTTCCTCTGTATCACTGTGTTCTCTCTTTTTCATCTCTTCAATCATTCTAATAATACAGATTCACCAAACAGTTTGATTCAGTGTATAAGGACAGCATTGTCATTAGCGCACAGGAAAGGGGAGAGTTGGCCCAAAGAGTACAAACTTCCAGTGAGACAGGAGGAATAAGTCTTTGAGATAGATATTGCATAGGATAATGACCATAGTTAATAATAATATATTTCAAAGTTGCTAAAAGGGTAGATTTTAATGTTCTCACCACAAAAAAATATGTAGGTGAGGTGACAGAAATGTTAACTAGCTTAATTTATCATGATACATATATTGAAACATCACACTGTACTCCACAATGACATATAACTATTTGACAATTTTTTAAAAATTAAAATTTACAATTTAGAAAACAATACATTTTAAAAATAAAATGAATAACCTGAAGAAATATAAACCACCCTTTCTAGAAAGAGTATTTTTCCTTTTAATTAAACTTGTTATGTCAGATTAGAGTTTCACATATAGACCTATTTAAGAAGCAGTTATAGCTGGGCTCGGTGGCTCAGCCTGTAATCCCACGCCTTTGGGAGGCTGAGGTGAGTGGATTGCCTGAGCCCGTGGGTTCGAGAC
>NW_007022152.1:277335-295839 GCF_000164805.1 Carlito syrichta
AAAAAAAAAAAAAAAAAGAAACAGTTATATTATCTTTTAAAACCTTTGCTATTTATTTTTTAATGTTGTAAATATGTCAACAGTTTACCAAATGACTTTGACTTATAAGCTTAAGTGTCCTGTCAAAATAATCCCAGGAGCATTTTCTTTACAATATAACTTTTATAAATAAAGCAATTGAGAGGCCTGGGCTGTGGTCCTCAGTGGCCATTAATTGAATACATGCTCTCAAGCAAGTAATTTCACCTCAAAACTTCATGCTCCCCATCTGCTGAATGGTACTAATACCACACCTGTTTTGCTACCTCCAAAGCTGACAAAGAGAGGAGTAAGATGACTTTGTGAACGTATTTTGTGGCTCAGTGACATATCTTGGTTGCTTTCAGTCAAGAAGTTTATTGTGGTTTAATGGGTGATGCATGTGGTGAGAAGTAAGGGAAGAAGTGAGAAGAACTAAGTAGGAAAGGATGATGGTATGAAATTGTGAAGGAATTCGTATGCCTTGGTAAAGAGTTTGGACTTTTTCCTGTAGGCCATTAGAATCACTAAAAGTTTTAAAAGGAGAAAGATAACCATCAAATCGAACTCAGAAAAGTAACTCAAGATACAGTGAAGAGGATGATTGGGAGGGAGGTAGGATAGGCAAGACTGGAGGCAGGAAGATAAATTAGAAAGCCACAGGTTCAAGCTGGTCTATGATGACTTGAGCAGTGTTATGGAGGGAAAGAGAAGAAAAGAACAGACTTGAGAGGTGTTTAAAGGCAAAACTGACATTGTGATCATTTAGACATTAGTTGTGTTTCATTCTATAATTATAGTTCTCGTTATCTGAATCTTGATCACCTAGGGACATTAGAAAATCTCAAATAACTAGATACAGCAGTATCTATGCTCAGCAGTAGTAACTTTAACTTGTATTTCACCAGTTAAGATGCTTCATCTTGGTTTATCTTGAGAACAAAGCTTTAAAGATACAGGTAGTTCAGTGGCATCCAAGCTTTTCCTTCTGGCTCTGTTTTTTAAAAAAAATAAAACTTCATCTAATATAAATTGAAAAACAGTCTCACAGCAATATCAGAGGTAATAACATATGAAGGTAGTGGAAGTACAAAATATTTTAAAATACTGGTGCTTGGAGCTGCAATTTATTGCATTACTAGGTGGCCTCTAATGTTGACTTTCTAGTTCTAGTTTATCATTTTATGACTCTAATTTTAAAGTGGAACTCTATTAACAGATTTTTAAGAAAACTCAACAATCTTTTTTTAATTTTTGAGTTGGAGTCTCACTCTGTTGCCCAGACTGGAGTGCAGTGGCACGCTTCCGGCCACCACAGCCTCGACCTGCTGGGCTCCGGCGATCCTTCCACCTCAGCCTTTCAAGTAGCTGGAACTACAGGCGCGCACTACCATGCCCGGCTAATTTATTTATTTATTTATTGTAGAGATGAGGTCTCACCAAGTTGCCCAGGCGGGTCTCAAACCCGCAGGATCAGGCAATCCACTCACCTCAGCCTTCCACTGCGTGGGATTATAGGCTGAGCCACCGAGAACCCGGCTTCAACAATCTTAAAAAGCAATGGCCATAAGGAAACTTGGGTGTTAGTATCAGCTCTGCTATTACTATGCTTTGATTCTTCCATCAGTAAAATGACAGAGGTGGCCTTGATACCTTTGAGATCCTTTTCAAATATGAGATATTAAGATTCCAATGATATATTCTTAAGTTTGGTTACAGCGTTTGGATATTTTAATGAAAATATCCATCACTGTTCTAGAGAAACATTTATTGCTGCAGGCTTTCTTTAGATGTTAGCCCTTCCCACCTCTTCTGCTTCTCTCTACTTAGGATAATTATAGCAGATACTGTTTTACATGCTACAAACATAGTAGTTTACATTTATTTATCTAATTCTTACCACAAATCTCTCAGATATTATCAGTTCTCTTACGAGGATGAAGAAATAAAAGTTCAGCAGGGTCAAGTAAGTTGCCCAAGGACTAGATACAAGTCTAACACTGAAACTTTTACTTCTAACTATGCTATTCTGTTTTCACTCACCAAACATCTCTCTGTGCAAGGCTCAGTTCAAATTAACTTCCTTTGTAATGCTTTTCCTTATCATTGCAGGCTAAAATTACTTATCCATTAACAAGTAGAATTTGTGATATGATTTGCTTTAGATGTTTTTACTAGAATGTAAACTCTTCAAGAACAGTAACAATTTCTTTTATTTTTGCATCACCAGTGTCTGGTATGGAGACTGGCACAGAGTGCCTGTTCAGCAAATGTTTTGCTATATGGAAGAACAAAGACATGAATAAAATGCAAATTGAACTGTTAATATTTCCTTAGGGTGGCTAATAGGCTATCCTTGCGTTATTGATGAAACCAAACTTCATCTAGCAGTAGCTTCTGGGTACAGACTAATAAATTCTACAAGGGTGGAACTATGCCACTGCTTTTCACACTGTTTCCAGTGTTTAGCTCGGTGCTTAAAATAATAAAAGTGGATAGGTGACAGAGGAAGGAATTTGTATACACTAAATTAGAAAGCCTTTTTTCCCCAGTATATTTATTATTATTATTATTTTTCCCCTGTTCAGCCCTTCATAGGGGTCTTTTATTTTGGCGGGGGGTGGGGTGGATGTTTTAGAATAGAGGCTTCACTTGCAATAAGCTTGTTTCGTCCATCGGAGACCCCTCCCTTGACTTGGTGACCTGATAACGCTTCTTCTTCTTCTTTTTTTAAAAATATTTTTTATTATGATGTTGTGGGGTACAGTTAAGGGTTAGGTATACAAATACGTTTCATTCAGGCACGCTACTGACAAGAGGTGCTTCCCCATCCCCAGACAGATATTTGCTACCGTTAATCCCATCTCCCCCACCCCCATAGTTTCCCACTACTGTCAGTCATTTTCTTATAGTATTAGGTTGGATGTTCAAGGTCCATTATATGAGTGAGAACATGTGATACTCGGATCTTTGTTTTTGTGAGAGGTCACTCAGTATTATAGACTCTAGTTCCATCCAGGTTGCTGCGAAATTCATGATTTTGTTCTTTTTTATGGCTGTGTAGTATTCCATCGTGTATATGTACCACATTTTTTAAATCCACTTCTCTTTTGATAGGCAGCATGGTTGCTTCCACCACAGGTCATAAGAGAGAAGACAGACAAGTGGGACCTTATTAAACTGACAAGCTTCTGCAAAGCCAAAGAAACCATCAAGAGAGCAGGGAGACAGCCTACAGACTGGGAAAAAGTATTTGCCAACACCAGGTCAGACAAAAGCTTAACATCTTTGATCTACAAGGAACTCAAACGTGCTGGAAAAAAACAAAACAAACAACCCCATTATACAGTGGGCAAAAGATATGAACAGACACTTCACAAAGGAAGACATCTGAGCAGCCAACAGACATATGAAGAAATGTTCAACCTCACTAATCATCAGGGAGATGCAAATCAAATTCCCAGTATATTTAAACAAACCATTACTGAAGGCCTACTCTGGGAAAAACCCTGCTGGAGTATGTTTATACTCATTCTCCTGTTCCTTTAAGTCTTAAAAGATAAAACAAACAAAAAGTTATGAGTTATAGCTAAAAGGGAAAAAAAAGTAGAAAGCCTGGGGAAACATATAAATTCTCTCATTACCTTATTTTAGAATATAAAATGTAAGAATACAGCTTATTCCAAAAGCATGTTTGTCTCTTTGGGGGATTCACACTTGTAGATGTGGAGGAAGACATGTTTTTGATGGCTCTGTTTCTATCAGTGACAAGGTACATCAGCCACCAGTCCCTGGAGCTCACCTGGCATTCCTCATCATCCTTTTCTAGTGCTTTCCAGTCATTTTATACATTGAAAGATCTTACTTTCACTTTAGGTGGAGCTTCCCTGAGTGACATGAATACCAATAGACAAAAAATGGAAAACAAAGGAAGTGGAAAGGATCATAGTTGTGGGATAAAGAAATAAAAAGAAGGGAAGAGAAGATTGAAGGGAGAGAAGATTAAAAGGGTAAAATAGGATTGGAACGAAGAAAGGGAGAGGTGGGAAAGGAAGGAGGAGAGAAAAAGGAAGATGAAGAAGTGGCACAGAAATTGATGGCCAAGTCCTTAAAAACAGATGTAGCAAAATCTAAAATTGACAGGTGGGACCTTACCAAGCTAAAAAGTTTCTGTACAGCAAAAGAAACCATCAAGAAAGTAAAGAGACAACCAACAGAATGAGAAAAAATATTTTACCCGACAAAGACATAACATCAGGACCTACAAAACACTCAAATGAATTGACAGGGGAAAAAACATAAAACATTAAAAAATGGGCAAAGCCAGATGCAATGGCTCAAGTCTGTAATCTCAGCACTCTGGGAGGTCGAGATGAGAAGACTGCCTAAACCCGTGGGTTCAAGACCAGCCTGGGTAACATGGTGAGACCTTGTCTCTACAAAAAAAAAAAAAAAAAAAAGAGCCAGGCTTGGTAGCGTACCTGTAGTTCTGGCTACTTGGAAGGCTGAGGCAGGAAGGCTCACCAGAGCCCAGCAGGTGGACGCTGGGGTGGTTGTGAGCGTGCCACTGCATTCTAGCCTGGGTGACAGAGTGAGACTCCAACTCAAAAAAAAAAAAGTTGGGCACAGGACATGAACAGACACGTCTCAAAGGAAGACATTCAAGCAGCCAATAAATGTATTTAAAAAATGCTCATTCTCACTAACCATCAGAGATATGCAAATCAAAACTACAATGAGTCCAAGTAAGGCCATTGATGTTCACATGGCTCTAGCACGTCCAAGAGCTAGAGCTTAATGACCAAAACTTTGGAAATAAGTATTATTCCTTCTCTTGGTAACTTATTAAAATGGGAACAAACAAATACAAAAAAACCCAACAAAGAAAAAACTCCCCAAAACCCAACAAATAACACAATGTTCCTACAACTCAACAATCAGCTTTTTTGGGGAGGGCCTATGGCTGGTTGCTGCTATTTTGGTTGTCCCATAGTGCTCAGTTCAGTGAAGTACACCCAGCAGACATTTAGTAAATGGTTGAACAGCTGGGAAATCTTAACACAAAGTATTGTTTTGGTTGGGGTGGTGGGCGGGGGGGGGCACGGGAGGGCAGAAGAATGTTCAAAAGGTCCTCTGGTGAGAAATCAGTCTCTGCTTTGTGAAGAAAAGGCTGAAGACACAATAAGACTCCTAGAGTTAAGTCTTACATTATTTGTTATTAAAGAGACAAGGTCTTAAGATGTGCTTTTAACAGTCTTTAGTTTGGCTGTAATTTAAGATGACTTTTACAAATTAGATCCTAATCCTTGCAGACACAGATGGCTGTTACAGAATAGCCTTGCAAAAACACTAGTCATTCGACTTGAAAGAGAATTCAGAGAAGGATGAAGGGCTATTAACTCTTATCCCACCCCGGCTCTAGGAGGCCTGAAGTGTCCCGGGTGAGCTTTCTGGGTTTAAGTCTGGAATCTGGGTGGGCCCAGGGCATCTGTTCTCATTTGGAACAGTCTCTCTGTTCACTCTGGAACCAGGGGAGCCTGAGGTCACTAATACAGCAACAGTTACTAATACTGTGCTGGGAACTGCAGGGAGATAGATATGAACATGATATGGACTGTCTTTGTAAATCACTATAGAACAACTGGACAAGTACTATGAGAAAGGAATGTACAAGCTGCAATGGTATATAGGTGGGGAGATTGGGAGAAGAGGGCGGGCTTCACAATGGGGATGACGTTTGAGCTAGGCATTAAAAGATGAAACTGGAAAAAGAAGGCCTAAAAAATTAGGGAAGGTTGATATTCAAGGAAGAGAGATCAGAGTATACAAAAGCCCAGAGTCATGAGAGTCTCTTGTGCCTTTAGTGAATAGTGATAGTGAGAAATTGTCTATCTCTGGGTCATAGAAATAAATAATAAGAGGCAACATATAAGGCGGGAAAGGTAGGAATGGACCAGATTGTAAAGAGTTTTTGAAGACATTCTAAGGAGCCTATATTTATCCTCAGGTAGTAAAGAGCTACTAAAGAGTTTTTAAGCACAAGGGAATGATCACAGTAAAATTTTGGAAAAATCACTTTGTGGCAGATAATTTCAGCTAGACTGGAATCATAAAATTGATCTGTGATGGATATTGGAAAGCTTTTGATTTCTCCTATAGGATAAAATCTCTCTGGTTAGACTTTTTCTCTGGGGAACTACGCAAACCTTGGTCTAAATTGGTTTTAGGATGGAGACAGAGGTGGAAATAGGGTCAGGTGAGAAAGGGACACTGGGAGAAGAGAAGATTGAACAGTTTTCTTTATTAGTGTAAAACAAAAGGTGAGTGATGGAGAGCTAAATCAGGAGTACGTTTTCTCTAAGACTGACTTGCCATTGAGGGCTAATCCATGCTGATACAACATGATTTGTATTGAAAGGGCTGAAAACTTGGCCAGTAGGGCTTAATGTAGGCAGGTAGCAGGTCCAAGGACTTTCTACATTTCATGTCGCTGTCTGCTGCTTCTTTAAACAGCAACTTTCCACAGTCCACATTTTTAACCTGTGGGAAAAGGTTCTTAATACTGATCAAAAGCCTAACTCCTTTTGAGATATCTTTACCCCTACGCCTGCCAGTAATCAGGCTTAAAAATTAATTTGAAAGAAAATGAAGTTTAATTTTAAAAGCCGGGAAGGTCCTTAGACTCTATTTCTTCCAATACTTTCATCTTACAGATGAAGCCCAGAAGGAGAATGACTTAAAACCAAGGGTTGGGAAGGACAAATTTAGTACTTACATTTTTTAAGTTCTCCAAGGTGATGTTTCTTACAGAACATAAAATATGAGAACCAGCTGATCATGAATCCTTTGGTTCTTTTCTAAATGTTCAACTTCAGTGACAGAATTTTAGGTTGATTCCTTACCTGGTTGTGTGGCAAGAGCATGTGCACGCATGTGTTCCCTTGTGCATGTTTGTGTGCCTTATATACAAATAAAGGTGAAGTGCATCGAGCAGTAGAAGGACCAACAGCCAATGCTAGGGGTTCACTTTGTCTCCTGGGCTTAGACATAAGTGGCAGGATCCTCATCCCATTCAGAGGGAATTTGTGGCTGGGTAGTGAAGTTAAACATATATTACTGGTTTCTCTCTCTATCCTGAAAATCCGACAGCCAATGTGAGGGACTTACATGAGCCTTAACCATATTCTTTGTTTTGGTATGCTAGGTTACTAGATCTAGATCATAATGGAATCACAGAACATGAAGGTTTTCTATGTACTTTAGAGTTAGAAAACACGAAGGTTTTCTATGTACTTTAGAGTCAAGCTAGTCCAAGTCCCATATAAAGCAAGAACACCAGAGATTAATCCTTCTCCATATATATTTGTTACTGCTGAAAAGAGTAGTGATTGGTAACCTACAATGATAGGAAATGAACACTTCACAACACAAGATATTCCTTCCTTAGAAAATAGCCGGGCTTGGTGGCTCAGCCTGTAATCCCACACCTTGGGAGGCTGAGGTGAGTGGACTGCCTGAGCCCGAGGGTTCGAGACCCGCCTGGGCAACTTGGCGAGACCTCATCTTTACAATAAATAAGAAATTAGCTGGGTGTGGTAGCGCGTGCCTGTAGTTCCAGCTACTCGGAAGGCTGAGGCAGAAGGATCGCCGGAGCCCAGCAGGTCGAGGCTGCGGTGGCCGGGAGCGGCCACTGCACTCCAGTCTGGGCGACAGAGTGAGACTCCAACGGGAAGGAAAAAAAAAAGAAAATGCTTTCTCACGTTAGGCCAAGTTTAGCTCTTATAAATTTCAACTCATTGGTCCCAATTCTGCCTCTGAAGCCTCAACAAATCAGATCCCTCTTTTACAAGGCAAGCCTTCAAGAAGTTGAAGATAACAATCCAGTCTCTCACAGTCTTTCCTTCTGTGGAGGTAATGCTCCTTAGACGACATAATTTCCACTTCCCTCACCTGCCCTAGTCATGCTCCTGTTTCTTCAGGCTTCCTGTTTTGAGCATGAAGCCTAGAAACACTCAGGGGTAGTTTATCTTAGTGCAGAGATGAATAGGGCCGTTGTCCTTTTGTTGGGACTATGCCTCTAAAATGCAGCTAGCTTTTTTACTGGCAGTCACAACACATTATTAATGTGTATTCAGCTTACTTCACCCATAATCTAAAGGAATCTATTTCTATATATTTCTGTAAAACTTTGGCAGCTTAATTTTTATAGTTCAGTATTTAAATTTTCTTGAATCTTATTTTTCATACTCCATAAATCTGATAAAGTCTTCATTTAGATTGTCAATAAATATGGTAAGTAATAAAGGATTAAGTACAGAGCCCCTTGGTTCTGTAGTCAACATTTTCTGGACACAATCATTTACTCAGCAATGAATCTATCTAACTATAGATCTACATTTCTCTATTTTGCCCCAGAAACTATGAGAACTATCAATACTGTGCTGAAAAACGAGCACACAGTGAATATAGATCACTCTCCCTGACTTCCCAGGCTAGTAAGACTATCAAATCACAAAATTCTCTTTGTTTACCATGACTCATTCTTAGTGAATCTGTAATTGTTGACCCTGATATCTAACTGTTAAGCTGTTAAATACACACTTCTCAAGTATACACTAAAGTATACAGAGACGAAACTTCAGGAGAGCCTGTGGGAATGCTGGAACAGGGGAAACAGCTAGGAAGGAAGACCCAGTATCTAATGTCTTACATAAGCTACTGGGCACATGTTGGCCTGGAAAGCCACACCTTCTCCAAAAGCTGAGGAAAGAATGAGTGTAGAACAAAGAAGGACTCCAGTGGTACCTTGTACTAGCTTGTACCAAGTGACTTTCCTTGGACTACTTTGTTCAGCTCTAATGATGACATATCTCCCATCTAGACATACTTCCTTAGGTAGATATGGGAACTTACATCTCTCCTAGGAAAGGTGCTCAGTAACTTGTACTCATCCCATGGAAATCCTTTGGAAGCTACAAAATCAAAGACAATCTGGAGCTTATTGCTGGCCAGGAAACGCCGCTCCAGGAATTCGCCACTGGGGGTCCGGATCCGCAGTTTGCTCACGGGCTCAGTATTTTCTTCCTTTGGCTCAGGAGGCAGGGCTTGCTCTAAGGAGAGTCTGATGGCCTAAGAGGGGCAAAAAGCAGATATAAAAATGTGGGATGGATGGGACTCTGGAGAGTAGAGGGAGAGACTAGTAAAAACCTGCTGCTTTCTACAAATGAACTGAAAAGTCACTTCCCCCATTTATTAACCAAGCCTAATGCTTGAACAATAGAACCTTGTATTTTTCAATTTCTTAATATTAGCCCAATAGATAGTTAATTAAAATAAATTCCACCTTGATGACACATATTATTAAACTGATTGGTAACTACATTGAAAAGGCATTTTTAAAAAATGAAGGGCTCAGATATTTGTGGTCGAGGAAATTGGTATTAAATAGTCAATTGCTTCCTTTCTAGAATATGAATTAAAGCTATAATATACATCCACAAAAGACAAACACACATAAACAATATATATATACTTCAGAAATAAATTTTCTCAAGAAGAAGTAACTGAAGAATTTGTAAAATACTGGATAATATGTTTATGTCAAAACAGAATAAAAATATCCTATTTGGGGTGATGACAATATTGTGAATATAATTTATGTAACTGAATTGTATACTTAAAGATGGTAGATTTCTGCATAGGTATTTTGCCATGATAAAAGTTTTCAAAAATTGAATAGAAAGAAATTCAAATATCAGGTTTATTAGAGGTAGAAGACCACAGGCCTAATTCTAGCTTTGCCACTAACTTGCTGTGGGATTTGGCTAAGTTTCAGAATGATCAATTTCTGAACCTACAGATGGATGGACTTCATGTTACAGAAGAAAGCACAGACTCAAACAGATGGGGTAGCCTGCTGGGAGATCTCATGGCTAGAGTGGGCTTGAATCTAGGTTTCAATATAACATTGTTTCACATTTATAACATTGGAAGGAGGTTAGAGGGTCTCTGAGGTCCCTGACCACTCTGGAATTTATGGCAAAAATTCACTGAAATATTTTTTGGTCCTAGGATCCTGAGAAACACTTCAAGTTAGAATCTATGGGATTCAACTAAAGCAGTCTCAGAGGAAATTTATAGCCTTAAAATTCTTCTATCATTAAAAGTGAAAGAATAAAAATAAGTGAATTAAGAATTAAACTAAAAAAGCTAGGGAAAGCACCCCATCAAACAAGTAGAAAGAAAGCTGAGAATCAAATAATCATTAAAGCTAAAAGCATAAAGGAATAAGTTAGAAAAAGAAAAGCACAATTAGTCAACCAGTAAATTCTTTGGAGGAACTTGGCACATTTAATAAAGACTCCAGCCTGGGCAACAAAGAGCGAGACTCTAACTCAAAAAAAAAAAAAAAAAAAAAAAAGCATAAAAAGAAACAAATAAAAATGGTAATCTGTAGAAGGTGGGGAAACAGGGTGGTATAGGTATTAGTGAGTGTTTTCTGAATATGCCATTTTATGTCTTTATGTTTTTTACTTATATAAAAGCATTATCTGTCCAAAAAATTCAAAATAACCAACAGAAAAACAAAGTCTGCTCAGACATGAATACAAAAATGAAATTAGTTAATTTCTGTGTTATTCAAGAGAATCTGGTTGCCTCTAATACTGAAGAATTTTCAAAAAATCATTAAAAATGTCAGTGTATAGCAAAAGCTACTTTCTCCTACGACTCTTGAGATTACTTTCCTTCTGGAGGTACTGGATAAACCACCTACTTCAATATGTGTAACATTCTCAGTGTGGTATCTGACACATAATAGACTTCAGTTATGGCTGTTTTTGTTATAATGAAGAGAAGATCTACACAAAATATCAGATCTGAAAGGGGTTGCATTGGTCAAATAGTCCTATATGCTCATTTTTTTTTTTTTTTGAGTTGGAGTCTTACTCTGTCACCCAGACTGGAGTGCAGTGGCCACTCCCAGCCACCGCAGTCTCGACCTGCTGGGCTCCGGTGATCCCTCCGCCTCAGCCTTCCGAGTAGCTGGAACTACTGGCTAATTTTTGATTTATTGTAGAGATGATGTCTCGCCAAGTTGCCCAGGCGGGTCTCGAACCCGCGGGCTCAGGCAATCCACTCACCTCAGCCTCCCAAAGGCTCAGGATTACAGGCTGAGCCACTGAGCCTGGCTTTATGCTCATTTTTTATATGGAAAACTGATACCCAGAAATGAAGACATAAAAAATATAGTTCAAAAATCAGAAAAGTAGAAAGTCAAACCAGACTTTTTTTCTGATAGCAAGAGTAGAAGCTCTTCTAATGCTGGTGTTTTGAGTTAGCAATGAGTTTCAGCTGAGTATTTCCCAAATATTAAGCTATTTTAGTAATGCTATCATATGCTAACAACTCAATGAATGGAAGTCTGTTATGTGTCAGATACCACACTGAGAATGTATATCAAAATTAAATGCCAGTCAGAGTATGCCATGGTAGCATTCACTATACTGTCCATAGTTACTTGTTTAAGGTGTGACTTTCTTACTAACCTGTAAGTTCCATAGGGCATGGGAGCATGTCTTACATCTTATTACAAGTATAGTACAGAGCACGTAGTAGATGTTTAACATGCATTTGGTAGGGAAAGGAATAGACTAAGACACTAACTAAAATAATGCACATGAAAGTGCTGAGCAGGGTTATGGGCACGTAGCAGGTGTTCAATAAATGCTAAAAGAATCTGAATCTCATGCCCTTTATGACTAGTAAACAGGAACTGAACATCTTGACTCTCCTTTCTCTGATGTCTGACTCCTTCTAGCATCTACTGTTCAGGTTAACTTTCCACATATGTATCTCTTAAGGGCAAACTATGAGTTGCTTGTGGACTTAAACCTCTGTGGATTAGAGTTATATAAATTCTCTAAACTATTAATGGGATCACCTCTTTCTCAGCAACACTGGTGTTTTTTAAAAACCATATATTTGAAATTTAAACAATTAATATAAATTCATTGTAAAAATAAATTAATTGAAAAGAAAAACATTAAAATTAATCTGTAGATTCACCATCAAGATAGTCATTGGCATCACTTGAATGTTTATATCTACTAATTTTTAAAACTCTTTAAACCATTTTTAGGTGTACAATTCAGTGGCATTAAGTACAATTCCAGTGTTGATAACCATCACCATTTCCAAAACCTTTTCATCATCCCCAATACTCTCCATTAATTTTTAATGCATATTTTATGTAAATATATATTTTAAACTTTTAACAAAATTGGAATTAGTGTTATATTTTTAAAAACTTTTTTTAAAGTCATGCATTTGCAATTGTTTTAAAGTTTTTATTAAAGGATAACATACACATGAAAAAGTGCACAAGTCCTAGGTATATGATTTAATAAATTTTCAGAAAGTGATCATACCTGTAAAATTAGAACTCTGACCAAGGATCTCAGAAGCATGCCCCTTCCTGTGAACTATCTCCCCTTAAAGCCAATCACTAACCTGACTTCTAACAGCACAGTTTAAAAAACTTTAATTAAATGCAATAGGTTTAAATGACATAGGGTCAAATCCTGTCACTTAGGCAAATGACAGTCTTTATGAAATTTTTTTACTTATATAAGAAATAGAGCTAATAAAATCTTTCTCACAAGGTCCTTGTATAATATGCAGAATGTTTTTTATTTTTTTTATTATTTTTATTTTTTTTTGTTGGAGTCTCACTGTCGCCCAGAGTGGAGTGCAGTGGCCACTCCCAGCCACCGCAGCCTCGACCTGCTGGGCTCTGGCGATCCTTCCGCCTCAGCCTTCCAAGTAGCCGGAATTACAGGCATGCGCTACCATGCCCAAGATTTTTTGATTTATTGTAGAGATGAGGTCTCGCCAAGTTGCCCAGGTGGGTCTTGAACCCGCAGGCTCAGACAGCCTCAGCGTCTCAAAGCGCGGGATTACAGGCTGAGCCACCGAGCCCGTCTGTAGAATGTTTTTTAAACACTTAGCAAATGCTGACACTTAGTCAGCATTCAATTAATGACAAGAGTCTAGAATTGATCCTCATGCCATGTATAACACTGTTCAACAGATGACAGTTAGTGTTATCATTAAGATTATTTCTTTGCACCTCCTTTAAATCAGAACTTAACATGATATTTCCTGGTTTGCCCTCTTTCAATTTTGCTTGCTTTCAATTTTGAGATTTTCCTGCACAGTGTAACAACAGATGCTAAATTACTGTCTGGAGTCAACCAATTATACTACAAAAGAATAAACAACAGTAGCTCATTACTCCATTCATTGTGCAGACAATGTCTGCCTATCAATGTACGCAGTCTCCAGGGTTTTTCTCTAGAATGAAAACAGATCTTGGATATCCCACACCAGTGGACCAATGTGGAAAACAATGAAGAGATATGAGGTAAGTCAGCAACTTTGGGATCTGAATACCCAACAGTTTTACTAGCAAAAAGAACAAAAGTACATCAGTAGTTCAGTTTCAAATATACTGGCTAAAGCAAAGGCCTTATGTAAACAAGCATTGTTGTAAAACAACGACATAAAGGACACCTACAGTCAAACAGCAGTCATAGTAAACACCATTGTTAAACTTCAATTTGGTTTGCTCAACAAATATAATTTTTTATTTGCATGAATTTAGGGTTGTGATGAAACAAGGAAACCGGATATAAATTAGAAATATGAACTAATCTTGGGCTTTTTATTTATTTTATTTTATTTTGAGTTGGAGTCTCACTCAGTCGCCCAGACTGGAGTGCAGTGGCTGCTCCCGGCCACTGCAGCCTCGACCTGCTGGGCTCCAGCGATCCTTCTGCCTCAGCTTTCCAAGCAGCTGGAACTACAGGCACGCTACCACGCTCGACTAATTTTTTATTTATTGTAGAGATGAGGTCTCGCCAAGTTGCCCAGGCAGGTCTCGAACCCGTGGGCTCAGGCAATTCACTCACCTCGGCCTCCCAAAGCATGGGATTACAGGCTGAGCCATCGGGCCCGGCCTGGACTTTTTCTAAACCATAATATCTGAATATTTAAAGCATTCATATCTGAAGGATAAGAAATGATATTTTTCAAAGTGATATTAGGAAGTGAAAATACACACACAAGACTGTTTCTACACAATTACATTTTTTTAACAGAAAGAATAACATATATTTGCACCAATCTCTTATAAGAATCAAAGAGTGGCTTAATTTATACACTCACACACACACACAGTCATATACATAAATACATGCATGCCCACAATATCCTCTAGGCTTCCATTCTGCGTATCAAATAACAGTTTAGAGCTGGCTAAAGCATAGTGCTAAATAAATAGGCTAAAGCTAACATTTCTTGATTCCATGAATTCTGAGTACCTTCTATATGTCAGACATTGTTTTAAGTGAAGGGAAAACAGCAGTGAACAAAATAGATGAAAATTTCTGTCTAAATGGAATATACTTTCTAGTAGGGTGGGGATGAAGACAACAACAACACACACAGAAAAAGAGTTATGTGTCACATAACAACATTTTAGTCAATGTTGGACTGTGTATACCATGGTGGTTCCATATGATTATAATGGACCTGAAAAATTTCTACCATCTAGTATTTACTATGCTATACTTTTTATCATTATTTTAGAGTGCAGTTCTTCTACTTATATAAAAATAAGTTAACTGTGAAACATCCTCAGGCAGGTCCTTTAGGAGGTATTCCAGAAAAAGTCATTGTTATCACAGGAGATGGCTGCTCCACGCATGTTACTGCCCCTGAAGACCTTCCAGTGGGACAAAATCTGGAGGTAGAAGATGGTGATTATTGATGATCCTGATTCGACATAGGCCTAGGCTAATGTGTGTGTTATTTTAAAAAATTAAAAAAATTAAAAATAAGTAAAGTTTAAAAACAGAAAAAAGCCTATAGAATATAGATACACAGTTTTTTTTGTTGTTTCTTTTTTTCAGTTGGAGTCTTACTCTGTCACCCAGGCTGGAGTGCAGTGACATGCTCACAGCCACCGCAGCCTCAACCTGCAGGACTCAGGCGATCCTTCTGCCTCAGCCTTCCAAGTAGCGTGCGCCACCATGCCCAGCTATTCTTTTTTTTATTGTAGAGATGAGTTCTCACCATGTTGCCCAGGCTAGTCTCAAACTCCTGGACTCAGGCAATTCTTTTACCTTGGCCACCCAAAGTGCTGGGATTATAGGCATGAGCTACCACACCCCAGAAAGTATTTTTACGTATCTGTCTAATGTTTGCGTTTTAAGCTAAGTGTTACTACAGAATAATCAAAAAGTTTAATAAAATTAAAAAGTTTATAACTACAAAAATAATAGCAAGCTAAGGTTAATTCATTACTAAAGAAAAGTTTCTTTTAATAAATTTAGTGTAGCCTAGATGTACAGTGTTTATAGAGTCCACAGTAGTGTCTTAGGTTTTCATATCCACTCACTACTCACCACTCACTCATTGACTCACCCAGAGAAACTGCCAGTCCCGTAAGCTCCATTCATGGTAAATATCTTATATAGGTGTACCATTTTTAATCTTTTATACTATATTTTTACTGTACCTTTTCTATGTTTAGATATGTTTAGATACATAAAGACTTACTGCTGTGTTACGGTTACCTACAGTATTCAGTGTAGTAACATGCTGTCCAAGCCTGTAGCCTGTGAGCATTAGGCTAAAAGATACAGCCTAGGTGTGTAGCAGGCTATACATCTAGACTTGTGTAAGTAAACTCTATGACTTAGCACAACAAAGAAACTGTCAATACTCAGAATGTCTCCCCATTGTTAAGTGACAAGTGACTATATAGTTTGGAACACAGTGATGAGTGCTATGGACAGAGTGTAGAAAATGCTTGTAGAAGGGAGGGGTAAAATTTTAAATACCGTAAGCCTCAGTGAGTAAGAACCTAAAGGAGAGAGAGGGATCCACATGGAAATTTAGATCTAGGAGAAGTATATTACAGGCAGAAGTCACAGTAAATACCATGGTCCTTCTGTCTGGTTTGACAGAGGGACGGTAAGGCAGCTGATGTGGCTAGAGCAGAATGAGCAAGGGGGGAGGGGTAGGAGTTTAAAGCTAGAGAAGAAACGAAAGAAAGGGGTGATTAGATCAGATACGGCTTTGAGAAGACCACTTAATTTTTTCCCCATTTAAAAATCAAGGTATAATTTACATACAGTAAAATTTATCCTTTTAAGTGTACAGTTCTGTGAGTTTTGACAAGTGCATACATTTGCATAACTACTATCACCAATCAAGATAAAGAACAGTTCAATTACCTCTCTTTCCCCCCAAATTTATTTATCCCAAGCTCCTAACAACCTCTAACTGTTTTGTTTTATTTCTTTTTGGAGTTGGAGTCTCACTCTGTTGCCTAGGCTAGAATGCAGTGGCATGCTCACGTACACACCAGCATGATCTGCTAGGTTCTGGCGATCCTTCCGCCTCTGCCTTCCAAGTAGCTGGAACTACAGGCAGGCGCTACCACGCCTGGCTAATTTTTGATTTATTGTAGAGACAAGGTCTCACCAAATTGCCCCAGGCTGGTCTCCAACCTGCGGGCTCAGGCAATCCCCTTGTATCGTACTTCCAAAGTACTGGGATTACAGGCTGAGCCACCGAGCCCAGCCTTCTTTTCCTTTTGAGTTGTCATCTCACTGGTGCCCAGGCTTGAGTACTGTGGCACACTCACAGATCCTTCCGCCTCAGTCTTCCAAGTAGCTGGAACTACAGGCATGCACCATCATGCCCAGATAATTTTTAAAATGTTATTGTAGATACTCTCTAAGTTGCCCAGGCTGGTCTTGAACCCCTGGTCTCAGGCAATCCTCTTGCCTCAGCCTCTCAAAGTGCTGGGATTACAGGCTTGATCCACCACGCCGGGCCTTGTTTTCTGACCCTAGTTTCTTCCTTTCTAGAATGTTATGTAAATATAATCTGAAAAGTAATGTAAATGACTTCCTTTATTTAGCATAATCTGGTTGAAATTCATCTATGTTGCTGAATAGATTAGTAGTTTGCTCCGATTTATTGGTGAGTAGTATTCCACTGCATAGATACACAGCAGTTTGATTATGCCTTCTCCAGTTGAGGGACACTTGAGTTGTTTCCAGTTTTTGGTGGCTACAAATAAAACTGCTATAAGCATTTCTGTACAGATTGTTTGTGTGAACATAAACTATTCTGTTTGAATATAAACTTTATAATTACTTTCATTACACTTATATAAATAAATACCTACAAGTATGACTGCTGGGTCACATGGTATATGTATATTTAACTTTACAGTACCAAGCTAAATTGCAAAGTGGATATGCAACTTTGCATTCTCATCACTGATACATAAGAGGTTCCAGTTGCTTCTTATCTTTGCCAGTACTTGGCACTGTCCCTCTTTCTTTTAAAAAGCCATTCTGGTCTGGTATTTGGGCCCATGCCTGTAATCTTAGCATTTTGGGAGGACAACGGGAAAGGATTGCTTGAGCTCAGGAGTTCGAGACCAGTCTAGGCAACACAGTGAGAACTCATCTCAAAAAAAAAAAAAAAAAATTAGGTGGACTCCTGAAGATAGTGACGGCATAGGTGGATCCGTGAGACTCTCCGAACATGAGTTCCCAAAAACACTATTACTTTTCTCCCTGCAGGCCCCTGCCCATTGCCAGCCGTACTGGTACGAGGCCGGGGGACTTTTGGTCCCATGCAAGGCCAGATATTGCAGCCCGGCTGCTGCTGCTCCATTACATATGTGATTCCTGCCGGCTGGGGAATCTTGAATCCTGGATCTCCGCTCCCTCCCTGGCTACATAGTCACTACCAGCATCCAGCACCAAGCTGCTGGTCACCCAGGAAGGCTCTGGGCTCCTGCCCCTCAGAGATACTGGTCCCACTTCTGGCTGAAGTGCCCTGTGAGGGACCCAGGGCCACCACCTGCCCTTTAGAGCTTTGGAGATCTGGAGCCCCGGGCCCACCCTGGCTGAGGTACTCAGCGTGCCACCTCAAGCCTGTGTAAGGGAGTAGAACCCCAAGCTTACATAAGGTGGTTATCGGAGGCTCCCAGCTCCGGAGGAGGGAACACCCGGCCCTCTCCTCCACCCCAGCCTGCTGGTGGCACCCTGGATCCAGTGCCCAGCTGTGCAGCTGGTCCCGCCTAGAGACCCGCACGAGCATCTCGAAAAGTGAAAGTAAAACTACCACCTCCGTCATTTTCAAGGCAGACTTGCATCACCCCGCCCACCTATCAGAGCCTCCACTTCGGTTCCCATGGTGACATCATTAAACAGGAGACAAAGCCCCTCCCCTACACTGAACATACTGAGACAACCAAGAGTTACAGACCTCCAAGGCAACAGGCTAGCTGCCTGCAACACAAACAGAGGGGAGAGGTGGGAGATCAGAGCTCAAGGGACTTTAGCCACTACAGGACGAGAGAAAAATCTACACAAATGAAGAAAAACCAAAAGAAGA
>NW_007022152.1:296274-297332 GCF_000164805.1 Carlito syrichta
TAAAGGCAGCAAGAGAAAAAGGGTCAGATCACCTACCATGGAAAACCAATTAGAATAGCAGCAGATTTATCTACAGAAACCTTGCAGGCTAGGAGAGCTTGGAGCCCTATCTTCAAAGTCCTAAAGGATAAACAATTTCAACCAAGAATAACCTACCCAGCCAGATTAAGCTTGATCAGCGAGGGAGAATTGAAATCTTTCCCAGATATCCAATCCCTAAGAACTTACGCTGCCACCAAACCATCTCTACATTAACACTTAAGAAAGTACTAAACACAGAAGAAAAGGGGAAAAAAAGAGCAAGGTTCTTCACAAGAGTACAGGAAAAAGCTCCCAAAATAAAAGAAAGACAATAAACCAAGTGGAAGAACAACTCTATAAGAACTCTATGATAGGGACGAACTCTCACATTTCAATAATTAGCCTGAATGTGAATGGACTAAATGCACCACTGAAAAGACATAGAATGGCAAAATGGATAAAATATCACCAGGCAACAATATACTGCCTTCAAGAGACCCATCTCACT
Organism: Carlito syrichta; assembly: GCF_000164805.1. Classification (NCBI taxonomy): domain Eukaryota; kingdom Metazoa; phylum Chordata; class Mammalia; order Primates; family Tarsiidae; genus Carlito; species Carlito syrichta. The sequence continues at coordinate 296,804 of NW_007022152.1, forward strand.
AGAAAGGACATGCACAGACTCAAAGTAAGAGGATGGGAAACAAATTTTCAGGCGAATGGAACACAAAAGAAAGGAAGAGTCGTGATCCTAATTTCAGACAAAATACCATTTAAGCTATCAAAAATTAAAAAAGATACAGAGGGCCACTACATAATGATAAAAGGTTCACTCCATCAACAAGAAATATCTATCCTAACCATATATGCACCTAACATAGGTGCACCAACTTTTATAAAGCAACTCCTAGGAAAACTAAAGAAAGATATTGACTCTAACACCATCATAACTGGGGACTTTAATACCCCACTCACAACCCTCGACAGATCATTGGGACAAAAAATCAGCAATGAGGTCCGGAACCTCAATGGACAAATGGACTTAACTGGTACCTACAGAACACTCCATCCAAAGACCAGAGAATGCACATTCTACTCATACCGCATGGAACGTATTCCAAGATTGACCACATAATTGGCCATAAATCAAGCATAAGCAAATTTAAAAGGACCGAAATTCTACCATGCACCTT
>NW_007022153.1:0-21664 GCF_000164805.1 Carlito syrichta
GTGGCTCTGGGTCCCCCACAGGGTACTTCAGCCAGGAATGGGACTGGTGTCTCTGAGGGGCGGGCGCCCAGAGCCTCCCTGAGTGACCAGCAGCTTGGTGCTGGGTGTTGGGTTAGAGACGATGTAGCCAGGGAGCTGGCTGAGACCTGAGACTCCCATGCACTGGTGGAACAGCAGCAGCAGGGGGCTGCAATATCCGGCCCTGCGTGGGACCGAAGGTCTCCAGGCCTCGGACCAGCACAGCTGGTGGTGGGTTGGGGGATGGGGGAAGAAAAGTAAGAGTCTTTCTGGGAACTCACGTTCGGAGAATCTCACAAGTTCACCTATGCCGTCGCCATCTTGTTCCCCTGACCAGATAGTTTATTAGATATTTTCTAGGTTTTTAAAGTACATAACTGGGAAGTTCAGGAATAATCTTAGAGAACAACAGCAAAGGAAGATTTAAGTTTTAGTACTTAAAAATGCTAAGCTTTAAAAACAGGAATGCCCACTGTACTGTTAAATTATTTTTTTACTATCCCTTTTTAGGAATAATTGGTGGCATTGTTTTTAAAACAATATTACAGTAAAATAGCTGATAAGCTATAGAGACAAGATTGCAACCTAAGTCTGGCTTTCCAAAGCCTGTACCCATTCCAATTGTCTTTCATGATATAGTATCTAGATGGTGAAAATAAGATTTAATATTGATCCAAAAGAAATAAGCCAACTTGAAAATAGCTACATTTTGCTAAATAATACTTATCTATAAATGTGTATAAATGGATACATCTAGGTTTAAAAAGCTCTCTCTTCTAATTTTCTTCTTTTGCTTTATGTCTTTTTTTCCTCTCCTCTTGATATCCTAATAATTTCTGCTCTCATCCCAAAAGTTTATCCCTTCTGCCATGGCCTTGCATAACCAATTCACCAGACCATTCGGTCTCCCAGGTTGTATGCTGTGTAATCCACTTTGGTAGCCACTAATATTCATGTAGTTATGAATATTTAAATTAAATGAAATTAGAAACTCAGTTTTCAGTCACACTAGTCACATTTCAAGGGCCCAATAGTCATATATGAATGGTGGCTATCATGTATACAATAATATTCTACCCTATATGGAAAATTTTTCCATCATAGAAACTTCGGTCAGTCAGCACAGCTCTGCAGGGTCTGTGTGTGTGGGGACGGGGGTCACTGAGACAAAAGCCTCTGTACTACTAAATAGCAGCATTGTTTTCATATTATAGACAACTATCTACAATTCCAAAGTTCAAAATTACAATGCTGGCAGCACTACAGTCAAGATAAACAGGTGGGGTTGTTGGGCTTGAGGAAAGGTGTTCAGTGGGCCACATCAAGGAATGGCACTCTCTGGGACAGGCATTCCTGATCTCCAAGGCTTAGGCGTGGGCAAGAGGCAAGCTGACATCTGAAAATCTAGCAGACAAAGCACAGATGAAGTTGTCTGTGGTCTACATGAATGTGGTAAGTCAAATTTCTGTGATTGAGGAGCTTAAGATGTAAAAAAAGAGTTAACATAGCAGGCCTGAAATTGCTATCCTTAGAAAAAAGGCTTGCTTGTAAGGTTGACCCTTAGCTGACATCTAGGAATTTGGCTCTTGGAGAAATCCCCAAAATTAAAGGTGACTCACTGTGCTTAGGCTGTTGTGTGAACAATATGGGTTATACTGAACACCTGCTTCCCTTATGGGAGCTTGGCATTTGGTATGTGCTAAGCGGAGAGTGCCTGCATGGCAGCCTCTAATAAACCTTGGATGCTGAGTCCCTAGTGGGCTTCTCAGGGAAGAAACATTGCATATATATTGCTGCATTTTCACTATTGGAAGAGTGTGCTCTGTGTGACCTCTCATGTGAGGAAGACAGCACAAAGAAGCTTATACATGGATTCCCCCAGAGTCTGTGTCTTTCCGCCTTATAATTCAGCTGTGTATCCTTAGTACATTGCTGTAGTGAATCTCAGCCATGACTACTACTAAATGCTGAGTGCCATAAGTCCCTCTAGTGAATGACCACTGAGGACAGTCTTGAGGAACTCCAACATCCTTTAAGCACAGTGTCCTTGTCTACAAAGCAGTAGGGATGATAACGCCTACATTTTTGTAGCTCTCAAAGGATCAGGCTCATAGAGGCTTACAGTTCATAGGGTAAGGCAGGAAATGCCTAGTGGGAGTGTGAGTTCAGGGTGCTTAGGGCAAGGGCAAGGACAGATCTCAGCGGTCAAGCCTAGAAGTTTTGGTGAGTGCTAATTTATGGAGCTGGGACTGGAGAACCTCAGGCAGGGCCAGTGTTGGGTAGCGATGGAGCATGGGTAGGCTGAATTATCCTAGGGGCAGTAGGATGAAGTCATAGACTGGTTATGGCTGACCATACCCCAGTCAGGAGCAAAGTGTGGAGCCAGAGTAGCAGATGGGATGAGATGGATGCTAAGGCATGGGTTATATAAAGCACATGACTGTTCTGTTTTCAGAGTGGGTTTTTAATGCCTTAAAGGGGAATTTTCAGCCTGGCCTCCAGACAGGTTTCAGAGGCTCTGTGCACCTTCTGAAACAGTATGTAAAGGATTATGTGTATCTGCATGCTGGAGCAATTTCCCAAGGAGAGTCTCAAAGGGTCCCAGCCTTCTTCTCCCTAATCTATCTCTGTGTCCTCATACATCTATGATTCTACATACTCATGTCAGATATCAGAATGCTCTTCTGGGCAGTAGGAAGTTGGCTGCAAGGTTATTTCTTCATTTCCTCTATAGTCAGGCTTTTTGACTCTTAACCTGACCCAAATGGCACTAACCAAATCCAAATAAATTAGGTTTAACTGTCCCTCTGAAGTCATCCATAGAGTCCCTCAGCCTTATCAGTGTGAACCTTAATATACCCTACACTTTAGTCTTACTCCATTGCCCAGGTTAGAGTGCAGTGGCACACTCACGGCCACCCCAGCATCAGCCTGCTGGGCTCCAGCAATCCTTCTGCCTCAGCTTTCTAAGTAGCTGGAACTACAGGCGTGTGCTACCACACTTGGCTTATTTTTGATTTATTGTAGAGATGAGTCTTATCAAGTTGCCCGGACAGGTCTCAAACCTGTGGGCTCAAGCAAACCACTCGCTTCAGCCTCCCAAAGTGCTGGGATTACAGGTTGAGCCAACAAACCCAGCCCCCATTTTTTAATGAAAGGAAAAAGATATTTCAATAAAAAAAATCCAAAGCAAACTACCAAGAAGTAAAACAAATATATATTTCAGGGTTTCTGAAGCAGATAGATGTTTAATTCTGATCTTAGGAAGTTTTATCCTCAGACTTTTCACCCTTAAATCTGAGTTTATGATATGCTTCTGGGGATATATGTTCTGGGCATCAAGAATCTATATCCTAGGGGATTGCTGATAGGACAACTTGCCTGTTGGTTCTTGGAAAGGACAGTGAGCAGTTACCAAGTACAGATCCCTGGGCTTCTGAAATCCATGACTATGACCCTTAAAAATCTCTGATTTCTATCTCATGTTGATCCTGTGATATGCTTGGCTATTCTCTTGTTAATCCCTGCAGCAGTACAAAGTAATGGAAATAATGCAAGGTGCAGATGGAGATTTGAATCCTGGACTGGATACTAGCAAACTGTTCAACTTCATTCAGTTGATTTAGGAATTGAATTAAACAATGGATGCAGACCAGGCTCGGCGGCTCAGCCTGTAATCCCACTTTGGGAGGACGAGGTGAGTGGATTGCCTGAGCCCGCAGGTTTGAGACCAGCCTGGACACTTGGTGAGACTTCATCTCTACAATAAATCAAAAATTAGCCAGGCATGGTAGCTCATGCCTGTAGTTCCAGTTACTTGGTAGGCTGAGGCAGAAGGATCGCCTGAGTCTAGCAGGTCGATGCTGGGGTGGCCATGAGCGTGCCACTGCCCTGCAACCTGGGCAACAGAGTGGCACTCCCACTCAAAACAAAACAAAACAAAAAAACTCAATAATAATGAATGTAAAGCTCCTGGCACAAGACTTGGCAAATGCTCTAGAAGAGTTTCACTCCTGCTCTTTTCTCTCCTTCATTCCCCACAGAAGCTGATTCAAACCTTCAGATTTCTTCTTAAGCCTCAGAGGAAAATACAAATCACTGGACATGAATGCCTTCCCATTGTCTTTAAGATTTAGCATAGTATAACTCAACTTGTTTATGACTACAGGCATTTCTATACTTCCTTCCCTATGGGACTGTGCCCCACTGAGCAATCTCTTCTCACTGAAATCTCCGTATTCTCCTTTCTTGCCAGCTCTTTTCCAGTTCTAAAAGCCTCTCCCCTAGCCCTCTCCATCTCCTTTTCCACCAGACTTTAGAGAGTATCCTCATCTCTGCCTCTATATTTCCACTGCCCATGGAAGTGGAAACTGACTATAGTTTAGTTTCTCCTTATCCACTGACCTAAAAAACTTCATTCAAACTAACATCTCTACTGATGGTCCCCAAATCTAATGGTCAACATTGCATCTCACCGTTCTTGTATTTGATGCTGGCATGAAATACTGCTGGCCACAGGACAGGTCCTTCCCTTGCCCCATCTCTACTCTTGAAATGTTTCCTTTGTTGGCTTCTGTTGATTCTCCTGACTACTCCTTTGTACTCGGTTGAGTCTTCTTCCTCTTCCTTCTCCAGTTCTTTCCTCACTCCAATTCTTTCTCTGAGATATTCTCCCTTGATGACCTTACACACTCTTCTAACTGCAACAATCATTGAATGCTGACATCTAAATCTCTGTCCTAGACTTTTCTCTCCAGATCTATAATTCCAATCATTCAAGCAGTTTGTGTGCGTGTGTGTGGTGAATTGTACTTAATGTGAAGACAAATCATCTTGGGATCTCATTTTAAAAGTACTGGTGTATAATAACTGTACATATTTATAGGAAAAATGATATTTTGATACAGGTACACGTGCATACAATGTGTAATGATCAAATCAGGTATCTAGGATACTCATCACATCAAACATTTATCATTTCTTTGTGTTGGAAACATTTAAAATCTTCAATCTATTGAGAAATGCGATAAATTATTATTAAACATAGTCACTCTACTATGCTACTGGACACTAGAACTTATTCTTTCTACCTAACTATATATTTGTACCTATCATTCAGGCTGTTTTAAACCACTTCTGGAAAAAACACCTCCGACAGTACATAATCCACTGATTTCCCAGGTTTATGCAGCATTTTCAGCAGACTGGCTATCACAATACTCCTTTCTTTTGGAATACAACTGAGATTCAGGGATTCGTGGCCTGCCAAATTCAGAAACCAAAGAGGCCTGTTGGAAATTAGTAACTGAATGACTAGTTGGTTGAAGAGCAGTGGAAATTATGTGATTAATGGCCCAGCAACTGTCAATTATTGGGAGTTTACAGGGGAGAAAATATTTCTCCCAGTAGCTCTGGTTCTGTGAAGACAAACCATCTTGAGATCTCATTAGAAATGTAGATTCTGGTTCAGTGTCTGGGGGTTGAGAGTAGGGGCTGTGACTATCAGTTTCTAACAAACTCCCAAGTTATGCTGATGCTATTTGTCCTTGAATCAAACTCTGAATGGCAAGGTTTGAAAGAACTGTAAGTAATGTGTTGGGCTACTGGGTACTGCAGAATAAAAGGCAAATCTGATTATCAGTGTTAGGGTATGAAAAATTAACAGGTATATTAGATCAACAATGGAGCCATCTGTGTGAATTCAGTGATTTATTTGGGGTCCTGTAATGTTTGAACGTCTTGTCCAAGAAGAGTTGTGAGCAGCTCTGGAGTCTGGGAGGATTGGTGTTTGGGATATGTGAATTAATGTTTGAGAAGCTTGAGAGTTTCAGTGGTTGTACTACTTCTAGCAATAGTATTTAGGTTCCAATACCAGTGTGTTACTGGGGTCTTTTAGAGGTCAATGGCTGAGAAAGCATAGCATTCAGCAACTAAAGGGGACTTGTTGAGGGGTCAGTCACTGGGGTCCTGAGATGTGTAGTGTTTTAACAACCTGTGGAGTCAGTGTCATCTTTTTGAGAGATCATCTTTAACAACCCTAATTTTAAAAGTTTCATGTCCAATTTTTGTGATTCTCAACGGTTTCATTTTCTTTAAAGCATTTGTCTCGTGCCAGTTTTATAGTATATATTTATTTATTGTCTGTCTCTCCCTCTAGAATGTAAACTACAAGAATGGAATTTTACCTGTTTTTTGGCAATGAAGCCCCAGCACCTAGAATTATGTCTTACACATGATAGGTACACAATGTGTTTTGAAATAAATGAACAAGAGGGATATTACAGTTATAACTTCAAATCCATTCAAATTTGTAAAAAAAGGTAAATAATTTTCAAATCAAATACTATAATTATATTAGTAACAAATTATGTCTAATGCCCTCCTAATGCCTTTTAGATGTAGCAGCTCTACCCAAAATCCAAGATTCCTTGAGTTAAGCTGTTATAGGCAGTGGTTCTTAACCTTTCCTACACATTGGAATCATTTGAAAGCTCCCAATTTAATTAATCTGGAGAGTTCAGTTAATTCTAATGTGCAGCTAAGGTTAAAAACTACTGGCCTAAAACCTGTTCCTTTAAACCTGACCACTTTTGCATTCCCTCCTGTAGCTAATGACCTCAACATATACTCCATAGCCACTCCTCTCACTTCACATACCTCTAAGGAAATGTCTCTTGAATTTGTCCTTTTATCTTTATTGTTTATGTTTATTGTTACATATAGTAATGTGCACAAATCTAAGCATACAGCTTGATGAATTTTTGCTTAAGGAACCACCGTGCAGATCATGATACAAAATATTTATACTATTTTTGATAGGATAAATGAGGGAGGTTTTACTCAGAGGATGGCAACTGGAAAATGGCCTAAAAAAGGTGGGGGAACAGCCAGGGTAATACTTTTGTAAAATATGTTTCCAAGCACAGGGAACCAGAGTAAGTGCAAAGGTTCTCAGACAGAAGTATGCCTAACGACCTTCAGGGCAGCAAGGAGATAAGTGTCATTAAAACAAAGTGAGTAAGGTTATAGGGCAAAGCAAATCATGAGGGATCTACTTGGTGATCTTCCTAGTGAATACTTCTCACCTAGTGGTATTTTGACCATTACTATTACTACTATGGTTGGGTTTGCCTATTCTTGAACTTTATATAAATGAAATCATTTAGCATGTATCCTTTGCCTTCTTTCACACAACATAATTCTTTCAAGATTCATTCATGTTGTTTTATCAAAACTTCATCCTTTTTATTGTTGAGTAATATTCCATTATATAAATATACCACAATTATTTATCAATTCTCTTATTGAAGAATATGTGAGTTGTTTCTAGTTTTTGGCTATTACAAATAAAGCTTCAATGAACATTCTCATTCAAGTATTTTTATGTTTCTCTTGGGTATGTTTCTCTTGGGTAGTACTGCTGGGACACAGAGTAGTCATACGTTTAGTCATAGTCATTAGAAACTGCCTCAACTTCAAACCCACCCTCTGCACCTTATTTGTGTACTACTAGATCCTTACTCCTGAAGAGATCAATTTGATATATAAGGATGACTATACCAGGCATCTCCTTACAACTCCATCACATTCTTTATAATCTTCTCTAGAGATAAAGCCCAAAACCTTTAGTTGGCATAGAATACTCTTTTCCCTCATCTCTGCTCTTGCCTTTCACACTACAGCAATATCAAATGCCTGTGGTGGTATCCCCTACTACCCATTTCCTAAGTCTTTATGCACACACTCCTTTTCTTGGAATACCTTTTGCCCATCACTGCCAGGATGAGTAGGAATACTCATCCTTTACAATGATCTCTTCCAGAAAACTTTCCCTAAACCTCAGACAGAAATGGGAAATTCTCCTATATGCCTCCACAATGCCCTGAGCAATTCTTCACTGTTGTTATATATTTTTTCTCAGATTATAAAAAAGTAAATTTGGGAATTATTTATTTGTTTGTTTTTTTATTTATTGAGTTGGAGTCTCACTCCGTCGCCCAGGCTGGAGTACAGTGGCATGCTCATGGCCAACCCAGCGTCACCCTACTGGGCTCTGGCAATCCTTCTGCCTCAGCCTTCCAAATAGCTAGGACTATAGGCACGTGCTACCATGCCTGACTAATTTTTTATTTTTTTATTTTTTGTAGGGACGAGGTCTTGCCAAATTGCCTGAGCTGGTCTCAAACCCGCAGGCAATCCACTCACCTCAGCTTCCTACAAAGTGCTGGGATTACAGGCTGAGCCACCGAGTCCGGTCTAGGAAATATTTAAAAGCAAAAAGCAGAAAACTAAAATTATCCATAATTCCACTAAAACTGTCCACTCAACTGGATAAAGAAAATGTGGTAATATACATGTTGGATTATTACATAGCCATAAGGAAGAGCAAAATCTTGGACTTTGCAGCAAGTTGAATGGAATTGGAGACCACCATATTAAGTGATCTATCACAGAAACAAATGTTCTCACTCATAAGTGGGCCCTGAACATTAGTCACACTACCACAGGGAGGGATCGTCAGTTACTGGGCACTGCTAGGGGAGTGAGGGAGGGAAAAAGGTGGAAGGCATGTGACAACACAAAGGGTAACTGGTCCACTACCAGGGGAAGTGAGGTCACCTAGAAGCCCAAACTTCGCCTGCATGCAGCCTACTTATGTAGTTAATCCTCACTTGTACCCCACATCTCCATAATAAAATGAAATAAAATGAATTGTCCACTCAGAGATTATCATGATAACTGTTTTCATGTAAAGCCATTTTATTGCCACCACTTGTCCAAGTCCAATCTCTCCAGCTATGATTACATCAGTCTCCCAAGTGCTTACCTTGCTTTTGGCCTATATTTCCCACAGTCTACGGTCAGTACAGCTAATACAGTGAACAGGTTAAAACTCAAGTCATATTCCTCTTCCGCTCAGAAAGCTTTAAATGGCTTCCATTTCACTCAGAGTAAAATCCAAAGTATTTACAATGTTCTTCAAACTCCCACAGTTCTGTACCACTCCCTCGCCAAAGTCAACCATTTATTTCTCTAACCTCACCATCTACTTTGCCCTATGCCCTTGCTCACTTCATTCCAATGACACTGGTCTCCTTGCTTTCCTCAAGCTTATTATGTATGCTTCTGCCAGATAGCCTTTGTACTTGCTGTGGCTCCTTAATCTTGGAAATGTCTTTTCCAAAATATTCCCCTAGCTGTTTCCTCATCTGTTAGGTCTTTATTCAATAATCATCTTCTCAATAAAATCTCTCTCAGTTATCCTATGAAAAATTCCCCCAATTTATGCTCTAGTCTCCTTCCCTGTTTTACTTGTCTCCTAATGCATAGAATATCCAAACACATACAAATTGAACATACAGTACATTTTACTTACTCATCCTACGTGTTGCCTACTTCTCCCTCATCCCCCACGACAGGTAGGAATATTGCAGTCTGGCTCCCTAGTATATCACTGGGTCCTTAGGATGTGGCCTATTCCTTTGTAGTTGGATCAGTGAATATTTTCCCAGTTTTTTTCCTCTATCAGCACAAACAGGAAGCCCACCAGAGCCCAACCTACTCAAAGAAATTTATTCTTTCTTTGTACACATAAAGAAATCTGCAATATGAAATTCTTGAAGGCAGAGGATATTTTACTGTTTTCACTGATATCTGATACTTAGAATAGGACCTCGTACATTGTAGGCACTAAATGAACTCAACTACTTTTAGCATTTAGAGAATTTCTGTTTTGGACCTTCTATGACACTGCTATACAATGGTCTAAGTATCTTAGTAGTATCTCATCAGTTTTTGGAGAGTAGATTTATTTATTAGAAATGGCAAAAGATAATTCAGAACTAACTCTGGTAAAAGGGAATAATCAAGAAAGGCAATATGATTTTTGTCTAGTAAACAAGGGATGACTATAAGACTGGTTTTCCAGTATAGTTTATAAACTAGTTTTGCTTTCACTTTTTAAGATGCTGAAACTTTTATCCTCTGTCTATATAAAGTATATTGTGGCCTTCTTGTAGGTGGGGGGGGATAGAAGTTTTAATAATAATTAATTGAGTTCAAAGTAAACAACTGGCAGAATTTATTTCCAAGGGAGTCTTTGTGCTAAATATGCTGAGAGGGAAAGCTATTTGAAGTGCTCCCTCTCAGAAAGCAGCAGTCATATGTCTAAATGTCATTAAAAGTTTACACAGGAGTGTTCAGACAATATATTATCCCCTTTTTTCTACCTATAACTGATTTTTTTTTCTTTTTGTAAGATGGGCTCCCGCTATGTTACCCTGGCATGTCTCAAACTCCTGTACTCAAGTAATCCTCCTGCCTCAGTCTCCCAAATTACTAGGATTACAGACATGAGCCACTGCTCCCGACCAAGAACTGATTTTCAAAAACTCCTAATTGTACATATTTTGTATGTGAAATTCCAAATTTCCATTTTTTAATTCATACCATTTAATTCTAACAAGTTATAATTACTGAACTCCTGGTTCCCATGCACTCTTCTCACTTGTGCTATTTCTATATTCCTACTATTTCTTCTGTTCCTTTGCACCTGATTTCTGCTATGCCCTAACAATAGTCACACAGCTTTTGCTCCATAGCAAGCATACATATCTGACACTCAGTTTTCCATTCTTTCTCATAAGTCTCCAATCTTTGTTTTAAAATACCATTCAGAATATCCTTCAAAATACAAATTCTGATGGGATTCAGTATTTTGTGTTCCTCTATTTCCATGTGAGGAATCAAACATCCAGTTTTTAAAATCTTGTTCTGTAACTGAGATTACAGACAACAGGAGTGTAGATGGAGGAGACTGGAGGAAACATGGGAAGTGTGTGGGTGTATGCATGTGCACACGAATGTGTATTCTTGTATGGTGTTAGTATAGGGACTAGTGTGGTAGAAAGAGGAACTCAGTTTGTTTCTTACAAAGATATCAGTATTGTAAAGATGAAAAAAGGAGAGACTGACAACAAGAGAGATGATTGGTGGTACAAAATCCAGCAAGGTAAAAAGCAAAAAGAAGAAATAAGACCTAGTGTTAGATATATCAATGGGGTGACTATAATTTATGATAATCTACTGTATATTTCAAAATAGCTAGAAAAGAATAATTTGGATGTTCCCAGCATGAAGAAAATGCAATTAAGATAATAGATATCCCTAGTAAATAGATTTGATCTTTAGAACTCTAAGAATGTATCAAGGTACTGGATATACATCAAAACTATGCATATCTATTATGTATCAATAAAGTTTTTTTAAAAAACTAAACTAAAAAATAAAATCTTGCTCTGTCTTAAACTAATCTTTAATAACTCTGCGTCTAAAGACAGGCAGATGTTTTACACTGCTTTGTGAAGACAAATGAATTAATTCCCAGTTTAGGCTTGTGACATTGTTTCGTGTGGACTCTTCTCATAGCTGCACTTGAAAAATGTTTTCATTTCCTTCTGGACTCATGTTTTGTGATGAAAAACTCATGGTCATCAAATTATTTCTCCCCTAGAGGGAGGGATCCGAGATGGCCACCATGGAGCAGTAGACTTGAGCCTCTCTGGCAAGTGAGACAGAGAATAGGGCACAGCTGCTGTTAGACGCAGGCACCCTGAATAGTTTTGGGTGGGTGAAACACCCTGCACTCAGTGGAGGTCTCTTTCATACACATAGAGACCAGTAAGCAGAGTGTTGCGACTGGCAGATGCTGGATTCTGGGGTCCCCAACCCTGCATGCACCAGACTCTCGGTAGAATTGAAGCCCTGCCCTGTGAACTAGAGGGGGTGAGTGATCCTAACACATTCTGGGTCGGTTCTTCCCCTCCAGTCACTCGTGAGTCATTGGTCACTTATGAGAGGAGTCCTGGTAAGGACACAGAGGCAGATGACTGAGCCCAAGCAGAAGGCTGTACAAACCTGCACTGGAGCTTCCCAGCACATGCCTTCCACCAGCAGAGCCCAGCAGATGGCTCCCAGGCCAGGAAAGATCACTTGCAGATTAAACTTGGCAGGTGCTCGCAGCCAGTGTCTGGCGACCAATCCCACCCGCAGATCTGGAAGGATCACCAACAAGCTTCTGGTGCCCACAGGGTGAATCCCCTGTGGCAGGGAGCTCTCTCTCTTTCAAGTGCTGAGTGTGGACTAGAACTGGGAGGGAGCAACAGGAAAGACACGGAAGGAAGTCATTCCCAGTAGGAAGGTATCTGGACTGCAAACCAGGGTGTGGGGGGGGCTGGGGGCAGGGGAGGCGATGGTGGAGAGGAGGGCATCCCCCTACATGTTCCCTGCAACAGGTCTGATAACCAACCCAACCCAATTGGACTAACCATGGGAAAACTCTGCAGCAGAGGTGCCTTTTTCAGGGTGGAGCATGGAGCAGAAGTGAGAGCCACCCCTCCTCACTGAGTGATTATATTGAAAGTGATATGTATTGATCTACATTGAAAGAGCCCAAGAACAAAGAGATGTTAACTAGCTTGAGAGCAACCAAACCAAAGAGGAAAGACTGAGAGGGAAGAGTAAATTTTCACAAAAGAGGGGGAAAAAACCCCACAGGAAATCCTCAGTCTCAAAGAGTGCCTAAAAAAGTAGCTATCAGTGTACAAACAATGGAAGCCCCAGTCCACAATGAAGGTCACAGAACTCATAGATTGGATGGCTAAAATAAATAAACATAACAACAAGAAACTAGAAGGGAAACTCACTGAAATCATATAGGAAGTAAAAGCAGAGTTGACCAATTTCAAAAAACCCCGTTCTGGAAATGAATTCTGGAAATGAAGAACTACATCCTGGAAGTTAAAAACACATTAACAAGCATAGGAAGCAGGATCAATCAGGCAGAGGAAAGAATCTCAGAGCTTGAAGACCAAAACATGGAATTAACCCAGTCTGTCAAAAACATAGAAAAAAGGCTCAAAAAGAATGAGCAAGACCTCTGAGAGATGACTGACCATGTCCAGGAGTCAAATTTATGCCTGACTGGTATCCCTGAAGCAAAAAGGGAAACTGAGAACAACCTGGAACAAGCATTCTATGAAGTCATCCAAGAAAACTTCCCACATAAACATCTCACTAGAGAAGCGGCCATTCAAGTGCAAAGATTTAGAGAACCCCTGTGAGGTATCAAATGAGAAGATCATCCCCAAGACACATAGTGATCCACCTCCACAAAGTAAGCACAAAAGAAAAAATTCCTAAAGGCAGCAAGAGAGAAAGGTCAGACCACCTATGGGGGAAGACCCATCAAAACGACTCAAGGTCAGGCTTGGTGGCTCAGCCTGTAATCCCAGCACTTTGGGAGGCTGAGGTGAGTGGAGAGTCTGAGTCCGTGGGTTCGAGACCAGCCTGGGCAACTTGGTGAGCCTCGTCTCTACAATAAAATAAAAAATTAGCTGGGCACGGTAGCATGCACCTGTAATCCCAGCTACTTGGAAAGCTGAGGCGGAAGGATTGCCAGAGCTCAACAGGTTGACGCTGGGGTGGCTGTGAGTGTGCCACTGTACTCCAGCCTGGGGGATGGAGGGAGACTTCAACCCAAAAAATAAAAAATAATTTTAAAAAAGCTGCTCAAGACCTATTTGCAGAAACACTACCAGGCATAAGGGACTGGAGTCCCATTTTTTAAAGTTCTCAAAGATAAGCAATTCCAGCCAAGAATTTCCTACCTCACCAAGCTAAGCTTCATCAGTGACAGAGAATTGAAATCCTTCCCAGACATCCAGTCCCTGAAATAATATGCCACCCTCTCCTCCAGACCAGCCCTTCAGGAGATGCTTAAGAAGGTGTTGAACACAGAAACAAAAAAATGGTCATACCCAGTTTATGAAGAAATATTTCTGACTGACAAAAATACCTCCAATCACTAGAAGTGTGTCTTAGGGAACACATTTCAGAGACCCTCAATGATTGTGACTCCAAAGGCATCAGCCACAGGCCTTATAGTTAAACTGTTTTTCAAGTACCAGGTTTCCAGAGAAACACAAATTAGTTGGAATCTTCCCCAACTAAATATATTTTAACAACAAATCTTTTTAAAAATAAGCCCAAGAAATGTAGCAAGCTTTGATTCTATATTTTCTCTGATCTTTTCATTATTTTCCTTCATCTAACAATCTAGAATAGCTTTAGTTGTACTTTGCAAATCTGAGATCTAGCCAAGTGGACACTGGGGATGGGATGGAAGTGACTGCTTCCATCCTGCTTGAATCACTCTGTCTATGGCCCTGGGCTTGAGGCAGGAATAGTAATGGAGAAAAGAACAGACTGCCTTAATTTGAATTTAGCTAGATTCTACACAAAGTCATTTTTGCAACTATACACTTAACGCTAGAAGTCTATCTTGAGAGTTTATAACAAGTCATTCGTTCATTCGATAAATGCTACCAGCTCACTGTAGGCTCTGTAACATTTTTGCTTACACAAGTGATGTTCTAGGGAAAAAGAACAGAGGGAGGAATTGGTGTGTGCATATTATGGCAATTTTCTAGTTTTCAATTTAAGTTGAAAAGCTTATTAAAAAGTTGACTGCCACTTTATTCACAATGGAGTTTTATTCTATCTCAAGTTATCTATTTTCTTTGCCAGCATTCTGATTACCTCTAGCAATTTTTAAAGAAAGACTAATTAAATTTAACCATTGCTTTGTTGAGGCAACTCATTTTTCTGGTTGTCCCATAACTTTGGATTGAATTCTGGATGTTGTAAATGTTATGTTGTACAGACTCTGGGTTCTGTTATGTTCTGAAGAGGGTTGGTATTTATGTTTAACAGGTAATTAACATGGTTAGACTTAATCTGTAATCTCTGTTTCTCCTGGGATAGGTCTAATCACAGTTTTCTTTTAGCCTTAGTTGCCAGCTGCTTTGAGTCTGCCTCGGATACGCATGGTTCAGGGGTCAGCCAGTAACATGAGCAGAGTTCATACATGGAATCCGAGGTTCCCATTTCCTATTCTCTCCTCTTTAAACTCCCTCTGCTGGCCATGCTTGCCCCAGGCTCCATAACTTGGTTCCTCAGAATAAAAACATGGCAGGCTTTCTATTAAAGGTTTAGCTACTCTGTGCTATGCTGGGACTATAGATCAAAACCACAATAACTGGAAATTCACTCCATGTTGGTCCTTTCTCCAAGTTTTCACTCCCCTCCAACATCTACCTGCTTTTTTTTATTCTGCAGAACACTCAGGTATTTTTTTTTAAATCTTTCCCAGTGTTAAAAGTTAATTGTGGGAGAACTAGCTTGTACAATTCCACCTTTAAAAATAGCCAGAATCCAAGGCAACATCCTCCTTCATCTGGTAACTGCAAAGGCTTTCTATCTAGTTTCCTTATTTATATTTAAGTGACCAAAGGTGACAAAGCTGAGTGTAAGCCGATCCCTCATTAATTTGTTAGTCATTTTGAGATCAAAGGATGAGAAGATAGGAAAAAAAGAAGTCGCTTCCTTGAAAGACTGCCCCATGGTATGTTCACCTCTGTAAGGCCTACCCTGACAACCTCATTTAACAGCAAACCTCCCTTAAGCTATATTTTTTTAAAAAATTCTATAGCACTTATCCCTTCAGACATATTCTACAATTCACTTTTTTACTGTTTTTATTTACAGTCTCCCCCTACTACAATGGACTCTTCATAAGGGCATGCATTTTTAAAAAAAATTTATAAAATATTTAAAATAATTTTGTACATGAAACAAAGTTTGTATACATTGGACCATTAGAAAGCAAAGGTGTCTCTATCTCAACTACCCAAGTGGACAATCTGTGGTTGTTTAGCATCATGATCATTCCTGACTCTGAATTTATATGCTACTGATAAGTAATAATTTTCTTATACTTAATCACCCTTATGTACTTAACAGTAAAAAATACGATATACCATTAATACAGTGAAAAGAAAATGTGTCCAGGGTAACCAAGCATCATGGTAGCATCACTAGAATACCTATACCGGCTGTTTAAACAACAGAACCAACAATGGCAGACCTTCAGTATCCATCTGTGGTGCTGTATTTTGATTAAGAGCTTCCTTTATAATGTATTCTAGGCCATTGTCTTGCCAAGCTATGGCCAGTCCATGTTTTCTTAAGCTTTGGCCCTCTCCCTTACCTTGGAGAGATGAATCTCCTCTTTTTCTCTCTTTCTAATTTACATTATAAATAAACTATATTTTATAATCTTTAAAAAAAAGTATTCTAGTTTTTGGGTTTTTTTTAGTTGAGAAGAAACATAAGAAGCATATGAGGAACCAGGAGTGAGTCCTCCAGGGATGAGGAGGCATTCTGCTGGATGGCTTTTTAAAATGTTTCCTCCAGTATCACCTGCCTGCCTCAATAATAACGAATTTCGTCTTAGAAGTCTTAATTTATAGGCACTTTTTCTGTAGTGTTAACATCATCTTCATGCCACCATTACTATCATCAACTTGGTTCAGAACCATTTTGGCTATTTCACTGGTTAATAAATGAACAAATGGAACCTTATTACTATCCACTTCTTCCAGCTTAGTGATGATCTCTGAAGATGTAAGGTATATTTTTTGCATATGTGAGGAGGTCAGACTTTTTTTCCCCACACTTGACATACAGAATCCTTTAAAGTCACCACTGTGTTCATCTTTGTCACTGAACATAATCACAAGCCAGAGGTTGTGCCAGGCATGTACAACTGTCTTCAGTCACAAGTGTTCCAAGAGTTGTCAACAGCATACATGGCATTCTTCATGCTAAACTCCTTTTGAAAATCTTCCACAACCATGTCTCTGTTTACTGCTGTTAGCATGCTGTTCAAGAAAGTGTTATTATATTTATTCTTTATTGATCTAAGGATACCCTGGTTACCTGGTTGAATCAGTAAAGACACATTTAGGGGAAAGTACATAGCATAAACATTATTTTTGATGAGAATTTCAGCAGGAGGACGAGTTTTCAAGGAATGACAAAATCTTGAATTTCATCTAGTCCAGCTTCCCTGCAGTGAGTAGGGGCCACTGGTACAAAATGTTTGTGAAACCAGTCAGAAAAGATGTCCCCTGTGATCCAAGCTTTTTTGTTAGCATAATAATTGATTGGGGTAAGAAATTCATGCCTTGAAAACAGTAAGGATGTAAGCTTTTTGCCTATCATGGCTTTTGCCTATCAAGTGCATACTATTTTAGCATATCTCAGCACAGTTATTCTGTTCTTGGCATCCTTAATTCCTGTAAGGGCTTTCTCATCAACTGTAATCAGTGTCATTTGGGGAAAATAATGCCAAAACAATGACGTTTAGTCAGCATTGTGGACTTGTCTTGGCATCATTTTCATCAAAGACGTTGGAAATTCATCGATGAATTTCTTTGTTGCTTTTATGATCAGCCACAATCTTTAAAAATATAATGCAATGTCTTTTATTAAATGTCTTCAACCAGCCTGTTGACTATTCACAGTTCTCTCCAATTTCTCAGTTCATCGTCATAGATATTTGCTTGTCTCATAATCAGCATACCAAGTGGCATTTGTTCACTGTGACACTGGCAGATCCACTCTTCTAATACATAATTGAGATTATTTTAATCTTTATATGGTATTTTTCTTTTTTCATTAACTTCTGTTAATCATTTTCAGCACAGAGCATAAACAGTTTATTCTTCTATTTCTTCAGATCATATATAGTGGTCATTGCAACATCATACTCTTCTGCAAGACATTTCACACACTGAAGTCCACGTTCTCCAATACCCTAAAACCTGACTTTCTATATTACAGATACACATAAATGCTTCCTCTTTTTCTTATCACTGATACCCATAGGAGTATCTGCAGGCCCTTTTGACATTTTCAACAATATCTTTATACCAAAGAACAGATAATAACTGCACACAAATATACACACACAAACAGTGAGTAATGTATGTAAATCTTAGCTCCATTTAGAGCATTATGGGAAACATGACATTGGTGTGTCTAGCCTGCACACCTGCCATT
Organism: Carlito syrichta; assembly: GCF_000164805.1. NCBI lineage: Eukaryota > Metazoa > Chordata > Mammalia > Primates > Tarsiidae > Carlito > Carlito syrichta. The sequence continues at coordinate 17,983 of NW_007022153.1, forward strand.
TTCTTACCCTTTGTGGGCATGCTTCCATGGAGGAATCTGGGCATGCATGGAAAAGACAGAAAGGGTTTCCACTGTGGTTATGCTAATTGAAGCTTGAAAAGCAGCCCTCTGAATAGGGAGGCAGGAATCCACAGGCTTGTTCAAAATTTGTTGAAAAAAGTCCCACTGTTCATCACTTAGGAAGCAAACTTGAGTTAGATCCACTGAAGATCCAGTGAACCAGCCAGTCACCACTCATGACTCTTTAACAGCGTTAGCCAGTTAAAACCCTTGAACTAAAGAACAGTATTCAGTTTTTGTATCTTCTAGGCAGGTGCTGATATAAGTGGTAAATATTCCTTACTTACAGGCTAAATCGTAAGAGGGGAATTCCTGCTACCTGCTAGTTCTTAGGGCATCTTATTTCTGTTTTAGAAGTTTAGATGTTACTAGCAGGGTATCTGAGATATTGAGAGTCAGAGGAGCAAGTCTATGGGGTAGCTCAGTTTCAGGTTGGCTCCAGTTGTCTCTCGCCTAGTCTTTTTCCATGTCAAACAATAAGCTTAAGAGTGGGAGAACAATTTGCTGTAAAAAATTATTTGTTTGAAAAATATTTATTGTAAATACATAAATATGATGTTTATTTTGGAACATTTGATGTAACAAAAAATAACTGAATTATACAAATTGTTGTAATGAAATTTGTTAAAATAGAATTAACCTTCCCAAATATAATTTCGCAAAAGGAATACTTTATATTAAATTCAAAACAGAACTCTAGAAGAGTAGAATATTTGTGAATTATTTATTTTGCCAAAGTGTGTGGGTTTTTGTTGTGATTGTTTCTTTATTTTGCTTCAGTTTCTTGCTACTCTCCAATAAAATTTCAATGATTGGTTATTTTTAGATAAAAGCAGTGTTTCAGTTGTTAAGTTATTCAGTTGTTAAGTTAAAAATCATCTGTACACTGATTTTTCTTTGAATGAATAAATTAATATTCTTATGGAAATATCTAGAGGACATGAATTTTTTTGTTTTATTCACTGCCATATCACTGAGTCTACAACAGTGCAAGCAGACAGTAGGTGTAAAAATAAACATTTGATTCATAAATAAATGACTGTACCAAATACTGTAACTTCTACCCTGATCTCCCTTAATTCTCCACATTCCTCTCCTAGCAGAGTATTCTTTGGACTTAAGTAAGAAGCAGCAGTCATTCTGCTCTACTTTGTACTGTGTATTATGGTTTAGGCAGAAAAGTAGTCAAATTTCTTGTAAATAATGTGAAGTTTTTTAAGGAATCTGGTCATTTCTTTTATTGTTTTTACCCAGATTCCATAGGATGACATATTAAAATTTTTCTCCAGTCTAATAGCTAGACTCAAACATAATGAAAGATGGCATATATATACATTTCTGAATTTATTCTCAGATGAAAAAGAGACTTGTTTTTTGTTTTTTGAGTTGGAGGCTCACTCTGTCACTTAGGCTGGATGCAATGGCACGCTCATAGTCACCGCAGCCTCGACCTACTGGGCTCAGGTGATCTTTCCACCTCAGCCTTCCAAGTAGCTGGAACCACCGACATATGCCACCATGCCCGACTACTTTTCTTGATTTATTGTAGAGACACGATCTCACCATGTTGCTCAGGAAGGTCTTGAACCCCTGAGCTCAGGCAATCCTGTAGCCTTCGCCTCCCAAAGTGCTGCGATAATAGGCTTGAGCCACCGCTCCCGGCGCATGAAAAAGGCAGACTTAACCACAAGTCAAGGTATATATCTATAGTAAAAGCTTCACTTTGTCTACCTCTCAGAAGACTTTCACTTTAATGTTTCTGAGTAAGATTGTACGTGTTGTGCAAATATGTAGAAGCATGCCATGATAGCCTAGCCATTAGTATGAAATATATTTAGCTTTAAACTCTATTTATATTTATTCTATCTATATTTTAAGTTTTAAGTCATGCAAGAAAATATACTGATGAAAAAACTTATCTAGACAATAGGATTATAAAGAGTTTCACTTAAACACCATTTGTTGGCTTCTTCATCCACTAAGCAGAAAAGTCTAGCCTTGTTGGTGTATGTAAGAGAGAGAGAGAGAAAATATTAATTTTTAATTTCTCTATATCTTTGTAATTTTCAGGGAAGATATGCATACTAACAACGACAGACCTCACTCTTTTTTTTTTATAATCAATATTTTTTATTATGATATTGTGGAGTACAGTTAAGGGTTAGGTATACAAATACGTTTCGTTCAGGCACCCTTGTTGATGAGAGGTGTTTCCCTGTCCCCAGACAGATATTTACTATCATTAATCCCATCTCCCTCCCCCTCCGATAGTTTCCCACTACTGTCAGTCATTTTCTAACATTGTATGTTCAAGTATTACATTGGATGTTCAAGGTCCACTATATGAGTGAAAACACGTGATACTCGGATCTTTGTTTCTGTGAGAGGTCACAGTACTATAGACTCTAGTACCATCCAGGTTACTGCAAAATTCATGATTTTGTTCTTTTTTATGGTTGTGTAGTATTCCATCGTGTATATGTACCACATTTTTTAATCCAGTCCTCTTTTGATGGACAGCATGGTTGCTTCCAGGTTCTTGCTATTGTGAACAATGCTGCGATAAACATATATGTGCAGGTATCTTTTTTATAGAGTGATTTGAGTTCTTCAGGATATATTCCCAGTAGGGGGATTACAGGGTCATATGGGAGGTTGGTATTTAGAGCTTTTAGGAATCGCCACACTGCTCTCCACAGACGTTGCACTAGTTTACACTACCACCAACAGTGTAGAAGTGTTCCCTTTTCGCCACACCCTGTCCAGCAGCTGTTATTTTTTGAGTTGTTGATAATTGCCATTCTGACTGGAGTTGGGTGTTATCTCAGTGTGGTTTTCATTTGCATCTCCTTGATAATTAGTGAGGTTGAACATTTCTTCATGTGTCTGTTGGTTGCTTGGATGTCTTCCTTTGTGAAGTGTCTGTTCATATCTTTTGCCCATTTTATAATGGGGTTGTTTGTTTTTTTCCTTTCAGCACGTTTGAGTTCCTTGTAGATCCAGGATGTTAAGCCTTTGTCAGACCTGGTGTTGGCAAATACTTTTTCCCAGTCTGTAGGCTGTCTCCTTGCTCTCTTGATGGTTTCTTTGGCATTACAGAAGCTTGTCAGTTTAATAAGGTCCCATTTATCTATCTTCTCTCTTATGACCTGTGGGTTTCGGGTTTTGTTCAGGAATTGGATGCCAGTTCCGATTTCCATGATGGTATGTCCTTCATTTTCTAAAGTTCTTATGGTTTGAGGTTTTACATTTAGGTCTCTGATCCATTTGGAGTTAATTTTTGTGTATGGGGATAGATAGGGGTCCTGTTTCAATCTTCTGCATGTGGACAGCCAGTTTTCCCAGCACCATTTACTGAATAGGTTCTCCTCTCCCAGTGGTAGGTGGTGGAGGCTTTGTTGAAGATGAGTTGGTTGAGAAATTGAGGTTTTGCTTCTGGAATCTCAATTCTATTCCATTGATCTATATGCCTGTTCCTATACCAATACCAAGCTGTTTTGATGATTGTAGCTTTATAGTAAAGTTTGAAGTCTGGTATTGTGATACCACCTGCTTTGTTTTTTTTTGTTGAGGATTGTTCTGGCTATTCTTGGATGTTTGTGTTTCCATATGAATTCCTGTG
>NW_007022153.1:22634-23955 GCF_000164805.1 Carlito syrichta
GGGCTTTTTTTTGTAGGAAGTTTTCTTATTATGTGGTCGATTTCCTTGATTGTTATTGGTCTATTTAGGGTCTCACAATTTCTTCTTGTTTCAACCTAGGTAGGTTGTGTGATGTCAGAAAGCCCTCCATTTCCTTAGGTTTTCAAGTTTGTTTCCATACAAGTGTACATAGTAGTCTCTAATGATCTTTTGTATTTCTTCAGGGTTAGATGTGACTTCATCTTTTGCATTTCTGATTGTGCTTATTTGGGTTTTTTCTCTTTTTTTCTTGGTCAGTCTAGCTAGGGGATCATCAATCTTGTTTATCCTTTCGAAGAACCAGGTTTTTGTTTCATTGATTTTTTGTATGATCTATTTGTCTTCTATATCCTGGATTTGGGCTTTTATTTTGGTGATCTGGATTCTTCTGCTGAAATTAAGGTTTTTATGGTCTTGGTTTTCCAGCTCCCTTAGGTGACTTGTTAGGCTGTTAATTTGTGTCCTTCCATTTTCTTCATGTACGTTTGTAGGGATATAAATTCCCCTCTTACTACAGCTTTCATGGCATCCCAGAGATTTTGGTAAGATGTTTCTTCATTTTCATTTGTTTCCAGGTATCATTTGATCTCTGTTTTGATTTCATCATTGACCCAGGAGTTGTTTAGCACCATGCTGTTTAGTGTCCATGTCTTTGTGGGTTTTGGGGGGACCTTGTTGGTGTTAATGTTTATTTTATTCCACTGTGGTCCACGAAGTTGCATGGTAAAATTTCAGTCTTTTAAAATTTGCTTATGCTTGTTTTATGGCCAAGTATGTGGTCGATCTTAGAATACATTCCATGCAGTGATGAGTAGAATGTGTATTCTGTGGTCTTTGGATGAAGTGCTCTGTAGGTATTAATTACATCCATTTGATCGAGTCATATTGAGGTTCTGGATCTCATTGGTGAATTTTTGTCCTAATGATCTGTCTAGGGTTGTGAGTGGGGTATTAAAGTCCCCAGTTATGATGGTGTTAGAGTCAATATCTTTCTTTAGTTTTTCTGGAAGTTTTCTATGAAAGTTGGTGCACCTATATTGGGTGCATATATGTTTAAGATAGATATTTCTTATTGGTGGAGCGAACATTTTATCATTTTGTAGTGGCCCTCTGTATCTTTTTTGATTTTTGATAGCTTAAATGGTATTTTGTCTGAAATTAGGATCACGACTACTCCTTTCTTTTGTGTTCCATTCACCTGAAAATTTGTTTCCCATCCTCTGAGTCTGTGTATGTCCTTTCTAGTGAGATGGGTCTCTTGAAGGCAGTATATTGTTGCCTATTGATATTTTATCCATTTTGC
>NW_007022153.1:24922-54432 GCF_000164805.1 Carlito syrichta
GAATGTATATGCTGATTCTAGCATCCACAAACAGGTGTATGAGCACACTGGAACCTATTTTCCTCTGCCTTACAATCTGCCCATTCAGCAGTATGTAGGCTTGGTCCCTAGATTAAAAGGGGGTATAAAAGAGGAAAATAATGGAGGAGGGGGATTTAATAGGAAGTTAGAAAGAGAGAAGAGCGAGAGGGAAAACAGATATACATACCAACTATCAGGTGAGAAAGAGACACAAGGCCGGCGAGAAGTTAAAAAAGACACGTAAGAAAGATTCCCTAAAGAATACTGGTAGTTACACAGAGACTGACCAATAAAATCATGAAACAGTGTAAGTCAGAAAGTAAACAACAAAAGTGATCAAAACAAACAGTCAAAATGATAAATTCAAAAGTCAAAATAAGAGATCAGACTAAAGTCACTTCAGCTCTGATCTCTAGCCTCTCCCCTTTGTTTTTCGTTGCAGGCAGCTAGATTTACTTGCAGTTTGGGTTTGTTTTTTCTTTAGCCTGCTGCCTGGGAGTTGCTTTTGTCTGATTCAGCGTAGGGGTCGGGCTTTGTCTCCTGTTTAGTGACATTTCCTTAGGAACCAAGGTGGGGGTTGTTGATAGGTGGGCAGGGCAATGGAAATCTCTGCCTGGAGAATGGCCAAGGCAGTTTCACTTTTGCAGATCCATTTCTCTCCACTTGTCTGGGTCCCCAAGCTTCTGGTCACACGCTGAGTGCCTCAGCCAGCGTGGGCCCAGAGCTCCAGAGCTCCAGAGCTCCAAAGGGCAGGGGGTGATCGGCGAGAGTGGCCCTGGGCCCCCCACAGGGTACTTCAGCCAGGAATGCGACCGGTGTGTCTTAGGGGCGGGTGCTCAGAGCCTCCCTGAGTGACTGGTGGCTTAGTGTTGGGTGCTGGGTGCTGGGCGAGAGACGATGTAGCCAGGGAGTGACCTCACTCTTAAGTAGACCCTGTACATTTACCATAATACTGTAAGAAAGGGATTGGCAGTAGCAGATACTGCCGGGGTGGAAGTGGGGACAGAATATCAATAAGAGTACCTGATCTCAAACCAGGCAAAGTGGGGACCAAAGGGAGGCCCAAACTTTATGTGTACCACTTGTATACCTAATCCTGAATTGTATCCCCCATCTTTAAAGAACAATGACAGACCAACGAGCAGGGTAGAAAAAGAAAAAGATAGTGATGTTCACAATTATCAGAGGCAGAGTATTAGCTCCTCTCTTATTCCTGCTGGGAATCACAGAAAATTCTTGTGGAAATGTTGAGTAGTGAGCTGGAGTCTATGTCTCAGACCAAGTTAAGACAGGCTAGACTATACCATGGAGCCCTGGGTAGAAGAACCAAGACTAAATTGCAGGCCTATCAGCAACTTTCTGAGCTCCTACATATAGGCTCTAGTTGCATTATAAAACATGGTCTCTTTTTCAGAGGGAAACAAAGCTGTTTCCTTTAATAAACAAAATACTAATCCATCATTTAAAAAAAATTGTCTCTAGGGGCTCCTGAGATTTTTCACAGAGGTAGATTATCTCATCTGGGTACAATGTCCTACCTAAGTAGAAATAGAGTCCTCTACTTCAATTATAGAAGCAGACTTTTTCAAGAAAAAGTTCATTCTACGTAAGGGTATTGTGAATGCTGAGTAAACTTCAGGAGGGTAAGAATGAGATTTTACAGCTTCCTTTGCACAGCATCCAAGAAAAGGTGACTAATGTAAGTATTTTCATGTGCTAATCAAAAGGTAAGTTTTTGAGGGCAACTTTGTACCCTTAAGGCCTAGCAGAAAAGCCTGGTAGAGGAAACTCCTTAGGGAAAGTCAGTTGAGTAATGAAATCAATCATTGGAACCCTGAGGCTTCAGAAGACTTCCAAGTCTGTAGAAGTCCAGAGAGAAAACCAGGCACACCAGTGGTGTAGAGAAAATAAGTTAGTTACACAGGGATACTTCTCTTGTGAATAAGGAAATTCACATAATCAAAAAGAAAAGGGGGATCGCCCTGTCACTCCAGTGAACCTGGAAGGCAGAGCATGAAGCCAAAAAGAATTAATTTCAACCCTTAAGGTCTTGTAATTTGCCTTGCTAGGTTTTGGTCATGTTTGGAACTTGTCACCTATTCCTTCTTTTCTACTTCTCCCTTTTAGAATAGGAATGTCTCCTATTATCTCTGGAAAATCCTTTTAGAATAGGAACGTCTCCTATTATCTCTGGAAAATAACTTGTTTAATTTTATAGGTTCACAGCTGGAGAGGAATTTTGCCTCAGCATGAATTGTACCTGGAATCTCAACCATATCTGATTTAGATTATATTTTAGACTTTACAGTTGATGTTGGAACAAGTTAAGACTGTTGGCATTGTTGAGATAGAATAAATGTATTTTTCATGTGAGAAGGACATGAATTTGGGGGCAGAATGTTACGGACTGAATGTCTGTGTACTTCCCAAATTCATTAGCTGAAATCCTAACCCCCAATGTATTAGGAAGTAGAATCTTTGGGAGGTAATTAGGTCAGGAGGATGGGAACCTCAAGACTAGGTTCAACATTCTTATAAAAAGAAACATGAGAGAGATTATTTATCTCTCAGCCATATGAAAATATAATGAGAAGATGGTCAACTGCAAACTAAGAAGAATGCCCTCACCAGATACCAGATCTGCTGGCACCTTAAACTTTCAGTCTATAGAGCTGTGAGAAATTAATGTCTGCTGTTATCTAGTCTATGCTATTTTGTTATAACAACCTGAACTAAGACACTAATAAATGTAATAAAAAAGTTATTTGCCTATTTTAATTTTTTGGTTGGGAGGTTTTTTTAAACTATTGATTCAATTTTGTGACTCATTATTGGTCTATTCAGTTTCAATTTCTTCCTGTTTCAATCTTGGGAGAGTATGTGTTTCTAGGAATTTATCAATTTCCTCTTGATTTTCTAGTTTACATGTACAGAGATGTTCGTAGTAGTCTCTGAGAATCTTTTATATTTCTGTGGGATTAGTTGCAATGTCACTTTTGTCATTTCTGATTGTGCTTATTTGGATTTTCTATCTTTTTGTTAATCTGGACAGCAATCTATGAATCTTGTATATTCTATCAAAGCACTAACGATTTCCTTTGTTAATCCTTTGTATGGCTTTTTTGGTCTTAATTTCATTTAATTCTGATCTGATTTTGGTTCTTTTATTCTGTTAGCCTTGGATAACATAGAAAGAAGAGCTGACACTGACCCTGCTGAAACTACTCCCAAGTGTCAAGGAGGAGAGATTCCTCCCTCCTAACCCCCATTTTACAATACCAGTATCATTCTAATAACAAATTATGGCAAAAAAAGAAAGCTACAGACCAATATCCCTGAAAGACATAAATACAAAAACCCTCAACAAAATTCTAGCAAACCATATCCAGCATCACATCAAAAAGATCATTCACCATGATCATGTGGACTTTATTCCTCGGATACAAGGATGGTTCAACAAATACAAATCAATAAACATTATCTACAGAAACAGAATTAAAAGTAAAAACCATCTAATCATCTCAATAGATGCAGAAAAAACATTTAATAAAATCCAACATTACTTCATGGTTAATAAAAAACAAACCTCATCTAACCAGGCATTGAAAGAACATGTCTCAAAATAATAGGAGCCATCTATGACAAACCCACAGCCAATATCATATTGAATGAAGAAAAGCTGGAAGCATTTCCTCTAAAAACTAAAGAATTAAAACAAGATAAGGATGTCTGCTCTGACCACTCCTATTTAACATAGTACTGGAAGTCCTAACCACAGCAGGCAAGAGAAAGGAATAAAAGGTATCCAAATAGTAAAAGAGGAAAGTATTTAATCCCTTTCTACAGATGATATGATTTAATAGCTACAGAACCCTAAAGATTCTACCAAAGACTCCTTGACTTGATAAGTGACTTCAGTAAATTTTCAAGATACATTAAAAAATCAGTGGTATTTCTATATACCAACAATGTTCAAGCTGAGAACCAAATCAAGAACATAATCCCATTTACAATAGCCACAAAAAATTAAAATACCTGGGAAAACATATAACCAAGAAGGTGACAGATCTCTACAACAAAAAGTATAAAATATTACAGAAAGAAATCAAAGATGACACAAACAAATGAAAAAACATTCCATGTTCATGGGTTAGAAGAATCAATATTGTTAAAATGGCCATAGTGCCCCAAGTAATCAATGCAATCCCTAATAAGCTACCCATGTTATTATTCATCACAGATCTAGAAAAAAACAATACTTAAATTCATGTGGAAGCAAAAAAGAGCCTGAACAGTCAAAGCAATCCTAAGCAAAAAGAATAAAGCTGAGGACATCACATTACCCAACTTCAAGTTTTACTTGATGGATTTATTTAAAGTCTATCATACTCAGTGATCTATCACAAAAGAAGGGGGTAGGGGAGACACAACATCAGTAGGGGTACCTGATCTCAAATCAGGCAAAGTGGGGACCAAAGGAGGCCCAAACTTTACCTGTACAATGGCTATTTGTATGCCTAATCCTGAATTGTACCCCACATCTTTAAGATAAAATTTAAAAAATTAAGAAAGGCTGGGTACGGTGGTTCAGCCTGTAATCCTAGCACTTTGGGGTGCTGAGGTAAGAGGATTTCCTGAGCCCCGGGGTTTGAGACCAGCCTGGGGTTAGAGACCTCATCTCTACAATAAATCACAAAAAACTAGCAAGGCGTGGTGGCGTGCATCTGTAGTTCCAGCTACTTGGAAGGCTGAGGCAGAAGGATTGCCTGAGCCCAGCAGGTTAAGGCTGCGGTAGCCGTGAGTGTGCCACTGCACTCCAGCCTGGGCGACAAAGAGTGAGAGTCCAACTCAAAAAAAAAAAAAATTAAAACAAAACTAGACAAATTTTACTACAAGTCTTCAGTAACCAAGACAGCACGTACTGGTACAAAAATAGGGACACGGACCAATGAAACAGAATAGAGATTCCAAAAATAAAGCTGCTCATCTATAACCAGCCGATCTTTGACAAAATTGAAAACAATAAACAATGGGGAAAGATCACCCTATTCAGTAAATGGTGCTGGGAAAACTGGCTGACCATATGAAGAATGAAGCTGAACCCTCTTACCATACAGAAAAATTGGCCCAAGATGAATTAAATACTTAAATTTAAGACCTCAAACTATAATAATCCTAGAAGAAAGCCTAGGAACTGGGCACAGTGGTTCACGCCTGTAATCCCAGCACTTTGGGAAGCAGAGGCGAGGGGATTGCCTGAGCCCAGGGGTTTGAGACCAGTCTGGGCCACTTGGCGAGTCCTTGTCTCTACAATAAATTAAAAAATTAGCTGGGCACAGTGGCGCACAACTGTGGTTCCAGCTACTTGGAAGGTTGAGGTGTAAGGATCACCTGAGCCCAGCCTGTCAAGGCTGCGGTAACTGTGAGCATGCCATTGTATTCTAGCCTGGGTGATAGTAAGACTTCGACTCCAAAAAAAAAAAAAAAAAGAAAAGAAAAGAAAGAAAAAAGAAGGAAGAGAAGAGAAGAGAAAACCTAAGAAACATTCTTTTGGACCTTGGCCTAGGCAATGAATTTGTAACCAAGTCTGCAAAAGCAAATGCAGCAAAAACCAAAATCGACAAATGGGACCTAATTAAATCAAAGAGCTTCTGCACAGCAAAATAAACTATCAATAGAGTAAAAAGACAACCTACAGAATGGGAGAAAATATATGCAAACTGTGCATCCAACAAAGGTCTAATATCCAGAGTCTATAAGAAACTTAAATCAACAGAAAAAAATAAATGATTTCATTAAGAAGTGGGCAAAGGATGTGGACGGTCACTCCTCAAAAGAAATACAAGCAGCCAACAAACATGAAAAAATGTTCAATATCACTAATTATTGGAAAAATGCAAATAAAAACCACAATGAGATACCATCTAACACTAGTCAGAATGGCAATTATTAGTAAGTCAAGAAGCAACAGATGTCAGTGAGGTGGAGACTCTTAAAGGGGCAAGGGTTGAACTGCATCATCACACAATACACTCATGTAACAAATCTACAACATGTATCCCTTGAATCTAAAAAAAAAACAATTACCTACAATGAGATACCACCAGTCAGAATGTCTTCTTAAAAATTTTATTTTTTAAAGTTGGACAAAGTAGTTGGTCATCAGCTTTTCCTACTCCATTACTTCTACTAACACAGTTTTGCTCTTATAATGGGAATAGCTTTCTGACTCTTTCTAATTCTTCTTGTCTATTAGGACCTACATTGCTTCATTTACTTCTCTGCCTAAATTAGACCACATAGTTAACCATTTAAACAATGCCCTTCTTGATACCCTAGAATTGCTCATCTACTTTTATTACTGCTCTAACATTTTCTTTATCCTCCAACACACAGTTAACAACCCATTTTTTCTCTGTCCTTCCTATTAAGCTATTCTGTATAACGTAGTCACACACACACAAAAAAAACAAAACAAAAACAAAATTTATTTTTTATATTTTAAAGATGTGGGGTACAATTCAGGATTAGGTACATAAGTGGTCATTGTACAGGGGAAGTTTGGGCCTCTCATAGGTCCTCACTTCCCCTGATTTGGGATCAGGTACCCTTATTAATGGCTTGTGCCCCCCCTTCAACTGCTAGTGTCTTGTTACTGCCAATCCTTTTCTTGTAGTATTACGATAAATGTTCAAGATCCACTTATTGAGTGAGAACATGTGGTACTCAGTTCTTTGTTTCTGTGATAGATCACTGAGCAGAAGAATCCAGATCACCAAAGTAAAAGCCCAAATGTGTGACACAGAAGACAAAAATATAACAGAAAAAAATCAAGGAAACAAAAAGCTGGTTCTTTGAAAGGATAAACAAGACTGACGGACTCCTAGCCAGCCTGACCAAGAAAAAGAAACAACAGATGCTGATGCGGTTGTGGAGAAAAGGGAATACTCATAGGCTGTTGGTGGAAACGTAAACTAGGTTGGCCCCCGTGAAAATCAATTTGGAGATTTCTCAAAGAATAAAAAACATACCACTTGACCCAGCAATTCCTTTACGAATATATACCCAGACAGTACACACTGTTCTACCCAAAAGATACCTGCACCTGTATGTTTATTGCAGCACTATTCACAATATCAAAGACCTGAGCCAACATAGGTGCTCATCAGCAGTGGACTAGATAAAGAAAATGTGTTATGTACACATCATGGAATACTATATAGCCATAAAGAAGAATGAAATGATGCTGTTTGCAGCAATGTGAATGTAGCTGGAGGTCATTATTCTAAGTGACTTAACACAAAAACAAAAAACCGAATACTACATGTTCTAAATTATAAGTGGGAGCCAAACACTGAGTATATACAGACATAAATGCTGGGAACTCCTAAAATGGGGAGGAAGGGAGGAGGACAAGGGCTAAAAAATTACCTATTCAGTACCATGTTTACTATTTGGGTGACAGGTTTAATAGAACCTGCAATATACTCGTATAATAAAACTGAACATGTATTCTCTGAATTTAAAAGCAAAATTTTTTTAAAAAGAAGAGAAAAACTTAATATAACATGTAAATTATATGTATATATGAAGTTCACAGGATTAAACAGACTATACTTAAATTTCCCCAAATCTCCACAAATCAAGGGTATACAGACAAAGTATAAGGAATTTGTAACACTTCCCTCCCATCCTAAGTAAGTATAATATTATGTTAAAAAATGGAAATAATAGTAGGGAGAAAAATTATTTGCTAGAAAGGCACTCCTCAATAATTAAATGCCACATATTCCTTTGGTCACGTAAATTTTCTCTGCTTTTAATACATCTAAACAAACCAGGTATTCTACTCATTTCATTTTCTTAAAGGAATCTCTCCCAGAGCTTTTAAAATCTGTTCAAATATAGACCAGTTAATCCCAAGGTCTGCAGCTCGGCATATATGTTAATTTTTATTGATTGATTGATTGATTGATTGATTGATGTAGAGGTGGGGTTTTGCTATGTTGCCCAGACTGGTCTTGAACTCCTGGGTTCAAGTGATCCTCCTATCTTAGCCTCCCAAAGAGCTGGGATAATAGGAATGAGCCATCACACTAGCCTTCAGCAGACATCTTAAGATTTCTGTTCATCATCATCCTGAGATGTCCTTTTTCCTAGGTCCCAGGTCTTTCTATTTTTTAATTTATTTGGGTAGATTACATCCTCCACTAGCTCCCCGAGAAACAATATGTGAGAAATAAACTTTTAAAAACTTTGCATGTCAGAAAATGTCTTTTTCTATCTTTATACTTATACATAGTAAAGCATTCTAGGTTGGAAATTTTTTTCTTCAGGACTTTGAAGGCATTGATTGACCTTCTTATAATTCACTGCTGCTGTATAGAGGCTTAATAGCATTTTGATTCTTGATGCTTTGTATGAAACCTGTTATTTTTTATTTTTTGAAGCCTTTAGATTATTTGTCACCAGTGATTTAAAATTTTATGCTATCTGTCTTGATGTGGATATATTTTTATCCAGTGTCTGCCTATTAAAGGGCCTTTTGAACTGGAAATCTGTCTTACAGGTCTTGAAATAATTTCTCTAATCACTTCACTGACAATTTTCTTTTTTTATTTTCCTTGTTGGCTGCTTTTGAAATATTTATTCAAGGTTGGATCTCCTAGACTGTTTCTCTAATTACCTGGTCTTCTCTTTATTGTTTTCTTCTACTTTCTGCTGCATTTACTCAACTTTACCTATTAAACCTTCTCTTTTTTTCATTTAAACCATCATATAGTTTCATTTTCAAGAGTTTATTCTTGTTGTTACTCTCTAAACGGTTCATTGCATGATGTCTTATTCTTGCTTCAAAGAAAATGTGGTACATATACATCATATTCATGATGGAGTATTATGCAACCATAAACAAACAAAATCATGGCCTCTGCAGTAACTTGGATGCAATTTGAGACCATTATATTAAGTGAACTATCACAGAAACAAAGAACTGAATACTGCATGTTCTCATTCATAAGTGGCCCCTGAACACTATTACAGTAGTATAATGGGACAAGGGTGGGATGGGCAGCTGCTGGGCATGCTAGGGGAAGGAGGGAGGGAATGAGGGTGGAGAATGGGGAAATGTGATAACACAAAGTATACCTAGTCCACTACTGGGGGAGTGAGGGCCACTTAGAAGCCTAAACTTCACCTGCATGCAGCCTACTTATGTAGTAAATGCTCACTTGTACCCCACAACTCTATAATAAATAAATAATTTTAAAAAGAATGTGAGCCGGGCGCAGTGGCTCAAGCCTGTAATCCCAGCGATTTGGGATGCCAAGGTGAGCGGATTGCCTGAGCCCATGGGTTCGAAAACAGCCTTGGCAACTTGGTAAGACCTTATCTCTACAATACATCAAAACATTAGCCAGGCATGGTAACTCACGTCTGTAGTTCCGCTACTTGGAAGGCTGAGGCGGAAGGATTGCCTGAGCCCAGCAGGGTGACGCTGGGATGGCTGTGAGAGTGCCACTGCACTCCAGCCTAGGTGACAGAGTGAGGCTCCAATTCAAAAAAAAAAGAAAAAAAAAGAATGTGGAATTGAGTTATCTGAAGTCATTTCCTTTCAACTTGAAGGACTTCTTTTAGTATTTCTTGTAAAAGAGGACAGACATCAATCTTCTTAGACTTTGTTTAATTTGGGAATATCTTTACTTTTTCTTGAATTGTGATAAAATATATATAGCATAAAATTTCTCATCTTAACAATTTTTAAATATATAGTTCAGTAGTGTTAAATACAGTCACATCGTTGTGCACCTACTCTCTAGAACTCTTTTCATCTTACAAAACTGAAACTCTATACCCATTAAACAACTTGCCATTCTCCCTCCCTCAGACCTGACAACTGCTATTCTACTTTCTGTCTCTATCAATCTGACTACTCCAGGTACCTTATATAAGCAGAATCATATAGAATTTGTATTTTTTTTAAACTCAGTTGTTTCATTTGGCATAATGTCCTCAAGGTTTATCCATGTTGTAGCATGATGTATCAGAAGTTTCTTTCTTTTTTAAGGTTGAATACAATTCCATAATATATATTTTGTTTTTCCATTTACCCACTGATAGACTTGGGTTATTTCTACCTTTTGGCTATTTTGAATAATACTGTTATGAACAAGGTTGTACAAATATCTTTTCGAGATTCGTTTGGACAGATAGCTACAAGTAAAATGACTGGATCATATATGAATTATATTTTTAATTTTCTAAGGAACTGCCATACTGTTTTCCATAATGACTGCACCATTTTACATTCCTAACAATAGTGCACAGAATTCTAATTTCTCCACATCTCTGCCAACACCTATTATTATATGAGTTTTTAAAAAATCATAGCCTAGGCATGTGTCAGGTGGTATCTCCTTGTGGTTTTGATTTGCATTTATCTAGTGATTAGTGATGTTGAACACTGAGGATCTTTTTCATGCTTACCGGTCATTTACATTTATATCTTCTTTGAAGAACTGTCTCTCCGTATTCTTTGCCCCTTCCCTCTTTTCTGAGTTGGAGTCTCACTCTGTTGTCTAGGCTAGAGTACACTCACTGGATTCTCAACCTCCTCGGTTCAGGAGATCCTTCCATTTCAGCCTTCCAAGTAGCTGGGACTACAGGTGTGCACCACCATGCCTGACTAATGTTTTGATTTTTTATGATGATGAAGTCTTACTATGTTGCCTAGGCTGGTCTCCAACTCCTGAGTTCAAGTGTTCCTCCCAAAGTGCTGGGATTACAGGCATGAGCCACTGTGCCCAGCCTCTTTGCCCATCTTTAAATTGGGTTGTCTTTTTATTATTGAGTGGTAGGAGTTCTTTAGATCTATTATGAATACTAAACTTATAACATATATCAGATATATGACTTATAAGTATTTTTCCCCATTCTTTGAGGTTTTTTTTCACTTTGTTGATTGTATCTTTTGAAACACAAACTATTTTAACTTTGATGAGGTCCAGGTTTTTGCTGTGGTTGCTTATGTTTTTGGTATCGCAATCTGTCACTAAATCCTGAGTCCTGAAGATTTACCTCTGTTTTTTTCTAAGAGTATTATAGCTTTAGCTCTTACATTTAGGTCTTCGATCCACTGAGTTAATTTTTATCTATTGTGAGATATGGGTTATCTTCATTTCTGAAAGAAGTTTTATGAATACAGAGTTCCTGGTTGACAGTATTTTTTTCTTTCAGCCCATTGAATATATCATTATACTTCCTTATGTCTTCCATTATTTCTGATAAGAAATCAGTCATTTGTATAATTGTTCTCAAGCACATGATGAGTCATATTTATCTTGCTGCTTTCAAGAATTTCTGTTTTTGGCTTTTGACAATTTGACTATGATATGTCTAGGTATTGATATTTTTGTATTTACCTACTTGGGATTCACTGAATTTCTTGGATGTATAATGTTCTTCAGCAAACTGGGGACATCTTCAGTTATTATTTCTTAAAAGACTTTTTTTTCCTCTCCTCTGTTTTCTTTTTCTGGTCCTGGATTCCACATGTATAAGAATCAAATATTTACTGAGTTCTTTCTGTGTTCAAGGGACTGTGAGCAGTCAACCATGGGTAACAAACATGTTTAGACCCTAAAGATTACTGTCAACACAAGCTTTTTCTTAGCTCTAATAGCCTCTTCTATTTTCCTGTACACATATATTGCTATACTTATTGTTTCTGACTTATGCCTTTGCTTTTGCTAACTTTTCATGTTTGAATATCTTCTCTTCTTGAACTTACAATACAATCCAAAATCTGTCAATGGCTATAAGGTCCTACATAATCTGGCCCTGCTTATCTCAATACCTTTGTGACATCTCTTTTTCTCTCACTTACTACATTCCAGCAATACTGAATTCCTCTCAGTTCTCTGCCAGGCTTTTCTTTGCCTCTAGAGCTTCTTCTACCTAGCTCACATTATCCACTCTTTTTGCTTACTCTACTTTAGGGCTTAGAGGGAATGCCAGAGGAGCTTTCCCTCACTCCAATCTACACGAGGTCTTCAAAGCACCACTCATGATTTTCCTTTATAGCATTTATCACAGTTTTTAAACTACATGCTTATTTATATGATCATGTGTTTAATGTTGGTCTTCCTACTAGACTGTAGCTCCAGGAAGATAAGAAGATCTCTCTCTTGCTCACCTCAGTATCCCTAGCACTTATCACAATGCCTGACAGATGCCTCATAAATATCTGTTGAACAAATGAGTTAATACCTCCATCTAGATCCTGGTTACTCATTAACACAGCTTTCATTTTATCCAAAAGCCCTTCCTGGTTTCTCTGTCCCTCAGTAAATCCTTTTTCCCTGACTTCTCATTGTGCTTAAAGTTTGGCCACATGTCAATAAGACATATTCTCATTTGACTTTTTCATTCAGTTTGTTTAGTACTTAAAAACTAGGAGCTTGTTTCATATCCTTTGGGATCACTATAATGCTCTGTTAGACCTACTCAGGGACAGGAAAATTTCTTTTTAAATTTCTAGATCCCGAGCTGGGTGCAGTGGCTCACACCTGTAATCCCAGCATTTTGGGAGGTGGAGGCAAGAGGATTGCCTGAGCCCAGGGATTTGAGACCAGCCTGGGAAACTTGGTGAAACTTCATCTCTACAATAAATAAAAAAATTAGCCAGGAGCAGTGGCACACACCTGTGGTTCCAACTACTTGGAAGTTTGAGGCAGAAGGATCATCTGAGCCCAGCAGGTCGAGTCTGTGGTGGCCATGAGTGTGCCACTGCACTCCAGCCTAGATGACAGAGTGAGACTCTGATTCAAAAAATAAAAGTGAATTTCTAAATTCCTAGCAGTTATTTCAGGAGCCTGCAAATGAGAGACTCTCAGAAAATACTTGCTAAATGATTCAATTAAATGAAAATTTCTTGATTCACAGGTGATTAATTGGTACATATCCATTAGATGCACTTATTCATTCATTCACTAAATAGATATTAATTTAATGCTCCAATACCCCAAGTCCTGTGCTTAGCACTGGGAAGAAAATAATATAAAACACACATAAGGACATTCCAATTCTAGTGGGGAAAATCTTTATGCATGTACACAATTACAACATAATATCTAGTAATGGGATAAAGCGAGGTACAGAGTATCATCATGGGCACAATGAAGTCCCACGGTTTGATTCTACCCATGAATATTGAGGAAGGTTTCATAAAGCTGAGTTTAAAGAATGGAAAGGAGTTTATCAAATCAAAATGGGTAGGGAAGCATGAAAGAGCAAGGCATGTTTAGGGAAAGTCAAGTAAGTCACGGGAGAAATAAGGTACATAAAACAAGGTTAGAAAAATAGACAGAAGCATATACCAGGTCTTTTGTGCAATACTAAATAGCAAGTGCTTTAGGATAAGTGGCAGGTGACCCTAACATTTTGAATTTTTAAAAGAGAAATGTGGTGGAGAATAACTCAGGGTAGAAAGACTATAGAGCCGGGCTCGGTGGCTCAGCCTGTAATCCCGCGCCTTGGGAGGCTGAGGTAAGCGGGTTGCCTGAGCCTGCGGGTTCGAGACCCACCTGGGCAACTTGGCGAGACCTCATCTCTACAATAAATCAAAAAATTAGCCGGGCGTGGTAGCGTGCACCTGTAGTTCCAGCTACTTGGAAGGCTGAGGCAGAAGGATCTCTGGAGCCCAGCAGGTCGAGGCTGCGGTGGCCGGGAGCAGCCACGGCACTCCAGTCTGGGCGACAGAGTGAGACTCCAACTCAAAAAAAGAAAGACAACAGATTCAAGAAGTCTATGTTTAGGGTAAAATGTAAAGGATCTGGAGTGACAGTGGGGACAGAGCAGGAATCATGATTCATGTGATGTTTGGGAGGTAGAAGTTGACAGGATAGTGATTAATTGAGAGGCAAAGGAGATAGAGAAAGAGGAGCCAAAGAGAACTCCAAAATTTCTGATTTGGGTCTCTGAGCAAATGATACATCTTTTACCTGATATAAAGAACCCAGAAAGAAGTGTATGTGTGGTGCAAAGAAAATAAACTCGGTTTAGATACCTTGAGGTAGAAATGTCTGAGGAAGAACCAAGGGCAGATGTCTAGTAGGAAAAAGGATATGAGGGCCTGAAACTCAGAAGAAAGGTCTCAGATGGAGCTTTAGATTTCATGGCTAAATATTTATGATCCTGTTCTGAATTATAAAATGTCAAAAATGCTAGTTAGAGCTACCAAAACCCTGTCAGCTACTGCTTCTTCCCTCCCTTCGGCTGTCTAATACTCTCCAGTCAACATGTATCAGGATGGACTATGTGGGTTTGAGACATGTCATTTATTTTAGCTCCTATAGGTTTGCCTGTGGAATCAGTAGACTTAAAAAATATTTGCTCTTCTCTTCAATCTACTGCCCCTGCTCGCATGTATGCTTGAGCACAGAGGTGAGAGTATCTTGGCAATACTGAATACTAGACTAGTACCAATTGATTGGAGACCAGACTAGCAGTATTTGATTGCAAAGGCAGTCACTCTAGGAGACCTTTGATGAGAAGACATAATTAAACTGATTCCTCTGTGTCAATACTCTGCACACCTGATATAATCTCTCTCTAACTTTTAGTGATTTCTGATAACTACTTCAAGAAAGTAATACATGATAAATTAATACCTAGCCATAATAAAAACTTAATTCTCTACTAATACTAGTTTAATTACCTAAAATTTTGAGAGTTTATATAACTAAACAAATCCTAATAGAGAGAAGAAAAAAATTTATCAATTTTTAGATCTAGATTTTAAGTTCTGCTTATTAGCTCACTCTTAAAACTAAAGAAAGTAAATTATACTTTCAACTAAAAACCTTATAGTTTTCTTATATGACTGGGAAGGTAGTATAGTTCTTTCTAATATCTAGGAATTTTTATATGACCTAAGCATTTCCAGCAACTCTACAAAGCAATTTTTTTACATTTATTATTTTAACATGCTTTATAGTTTCTTATGGCTAAATTATAAACAATAAGATCAAAGAAAAAATAACTGGTGGCATTGATGATGTCCCCAAGATTACAAACCACAGCAGTGGGGTGGTTCTGCTGGGCTTGGATCTTTTCTATTCAGAAGGTCCAATAAAAATGTACTGGGCACAGGCACTGTGTGAGATGCTGGGATTATGGAGAGAAAAGACACCGTCCCTGCACTCAAGGATGACAAAGCAGTGATCTTTGGTTTTCTGACCACAGCCCATGAACTTTAAGCAGTTTTACAGGATACTGGGTAGGGTCAGGAGGATACTGACAATCCTGTTTTATCTCTCTCTTTCTTTAATAATATAATTGTTCTGTTTTATCCGTTTCACATATTGGACTTTCTCAAAAAATTTAATTTGAAGGAAGAATTCTTACACATATACAAAATAAATAATAATGCTTACAAACCTCTGGCCTGCTAGAAAAATAAGAACAGACTCTATATCCATACTGCCCCTGGCCTGTTGTCTTGCCTATGTGCAGCAACTGTAGTTGCCATCAATACTACTACTACTTTCTCTATAACAATTTCACAAGGGCACATATTTGGAGTCACTGATGATAAATAAAACTAACATGACCTAATCAATGGGTGTATCATTTTAGTCCTATGCTAAAGTGAAGCACAATACTTTAACTTTTTGTCATCATCAGAGGAATTATAGAGAATGCAAATGAACTGTTTTTCTTTTGCTTTCTGTTTTAACTTCCATTTTTAAATTTTCCTACATAGAACGTACAATTGGAAAATTTTAAGTTAAAAAAACCCCTGAAATCCATAAAGCACTCCTAACACAAGAAGTTCCCAAGTAATATAAATGGAACCCAAGATTTATTTTTCTCTCTGTACCACTTAGAAGATGACCACAGGAAAATATTTGAACTCCCTAAATTTTCATGTTGGCTACAAAGGAAACCTCATATTGTCAGAGCCTTGCTGGCCTCTAGAGGAATGGAAGCCCAGAAAGTATCCTTAATTCCTCCCTACCCTTCAAGGGAGAAAGCACTGCTGTAGTTGTTCATGCTTAAGGACCTTGTGGCTTTGCCAAGATACACAGTCTACCACGTGTTAGCTCCTCCAATTAAAGACAAAGATAAATGACAAAAGCAGGTCAGCCTCCCCTTTTGCTCAGAAGATGTTCTCGCTTCATAGGTTGCCCAAACTAGACACCATCAGCCTCTTTTCCTGGGAATCTCCTCTTTCATGTGCAGCAAGTCAGAACCCAGGACCTCCTGCACTCTACGGCTGGGTTCACTGCTATATTTGCTTTGTTGTATGTTCTGCCTATGCCTTTTCTTTTCATTAAATAGATGCATCCTTTTTCTTCATAAGGTGATGGCAGCTAACGCTCGATTTTGAGCTTCCATGTGGAAATAGACATAAAAAAAGATTACTTAAGGATACACTGAGAATTGGGGCCAAGCTCCCAACTAATAAGATGAGGTTATTTTATCTTGTTTTGCCTCCTCTGTGCATGTGTCTTCTCTGAAGGTCAGAGTGCCTATGACACAAACCATCCTAATACAGAGTCTTAACCTCACCAGAACTTCCAGTGACTCTTACCTGATCTGCTTGCCTTCTCTCATGTCATATAAGGAAAAGAAGACATCGGTATCTTCCCCAATGGTATTGTAGGTGAAACTCTTCAGGCTGAGGAAGAAGTGATGTGGCACAGGTATCCGACAGGCTTCTCCATGACGCGGGCGCATTGTATCTACCTAATGAGGAAGGAAAAAAACCAGTGATTCCTACTTTAGTAATTTCTTATACCTATCATTAAAAATGAAACTAAGCTGGACTCGGTGGCTCAGCCTATAATCCCGCGCTTTGGGAGGCTGAGGTTAGTGGACTGCCTGAGCCCACGGGTTTGAGACCTGCCTGGGCAACTTGGCGAGATCTAATCAAAAAATTAGCCAGGTGTGGTAGCGCGTGCCTGTAGTTCCAGCTACTTGGAAGGCTGAGGCGGAAGGATTGCCGGAGCCAGCAGGTCAAGGCTGCAGTGGCCGGGAGCGGCCACTGCACTCCAGTCTAGGCGATACAGTGAGACTCCAACTCAAAAAAAAGAAAACTAAATCACTAATTTTCCTCACACTGCTGAAGGGGATTAATTAAGAGAGTGACTGAACATGCTTTCTCTGCTGATAGGGAATGTTGCATCAACAGACTTGGTTTAAGGTGGGTAAACAGCTTAGAGGAATAAACAGTGAAAGAAATATAAGAACAATAATTTCAACTTATGAATTCAGAATTTCCACCAGGTCACAAACATCTTAATTCTTCAGGGAACCATTTCCAAAGTTATTTCTTAGAAATGCCATCATGATTCTAATGTACTCGATTTACACTGTTACACAGTAATAGTTACCATTCTAAATAACAGTTTATTTTCTCCCAGGTTGGTTCACTCCAGTATATTTAAACTAGTTTCTTTTAATTGTGTTTATACAAATTTGTACAGAGAAGTGGAAACTGGATGAATGTGTTTGGGAGTCAAGGCTCCTTAGATAAAGATACTACACAATCATCTATCACAGAAACAAAGAACTGAGTACCACATGTTCTCACTCACAAATGGACCCCGGGCACTTATCATAATACTACAAGAAAGGGATTGGCAGTTGCAGGATACTGCCAGGGGAGGGAAGAGGGGGTACATAACATCAATAAGGGTACCTGATCCTAAACCAGGTGACGTGAGGACCAACGGAAGGCGCAAACTTCACCTGTACAATGACCACTTATGTACCTAATCGTGAATTGTACTCTACATCTTTAAAACAAAATAATAATAAGAGAAGTTAGTAATATTTTTCATTTCCTGGTGCATTCATAGGTTGTGCTCTCTTAAAGAAAGAGGTGTGAAAAAATACTGGGAAGACTGGGTAAGCTGCTTACCTGAGATGTGCTTTGCTGTACACTCTGCCGGCTAGATAAATGCTATGGAAAGAAAGAAAAAGAAAAAAAAATCACTCTACTGGAAAATAAATTAAATTTTATTAAGAATTTTCTATATGCTAGGTAACCTGCTATAACTTTTATATTCATGATCCCATGTGACTATAAATCACTAATTCTCATGTGATTCTGACAACTTTGTTAGGCAAGTGTTATTCATATCTGATGAAAGAAAGAGTAATTTGCTAAAGCTTTGCAAGAAGGCAAAGTCTAGATTCAAACCTGAGGCCTTTCAGCTCTGAGTGCCAATAAGTCACAGGTGGGAGTTTGCTACTGGATTTTTGCTTTGACACTGTCCTCTCCACACAATGTATCACTCTCTGAGTGGCCTAATCCAGCTTCTTCAGACTTTCCACACTGAAGAGCTTTAATGAAAATGGGCTCCTTCCCAACATCTCTTCATGTTGTTCCTTTGCTGCTGGTTGAGTTAGGGGGAAAAAACAAAAGATTCCAATCCCAGCTATGCCATTCAAAGACTGTAAAACTTCATACAAATCACTTAGTTTCTCCAAGAGACATTTCCTGAACTGTAAAAACTGAGATAAGAGGCTGTATTATCTTCCTCAGAAAGTTATTGTGATGGTCAAATTATAGAATGTAAATAAGTATGACTTAGGAGTTAAGGACCTAAGTGCAGAAGGCAAAATACCAGGTTTTGAATCTTTTTTTTTTTGAGTTGGAGTCTCACTGCGTCACCCAGGCTGGAGTGCAGTAGCATGCTCACGGCCACCCCAGTGTCGACCAGTGGAGGGCTTCAGTGATCCTTCCGCCTCAGTCTTCCAAGTAGCTAGAACTACAGTTGCGCACTACCATGTGTGGTTAATTTTTTATTTATTGTAGAGAAGAGGTCTCGCCAAGCTGCCCGGGCTGGTCTCGAACCTGCAGGCTCAGGCAATCCACTCGCCTTGGCCTCCCAAAGTGCTGGAATTACAGACTGAGCCACCGAGTCCGGCCTAAATCTTTTAAAAAATTGTTTTAATTGATACATAATATTTGTACATATTTATGAGGTACATGTGATATTTTGATACATACATATATAATGTGTAATGTCAAATTTAGGTATTTAGGATATTCATCATGTCAAATATTTATTTTTTTCTTTGTGTTGGGACCATTTCAAATCTTCTCTTCTGGCTATTATGAAATGTACATAAATTTATTGTTAACTATAGTCACCCTACTGTGCTGCTGAACACTAGAACTTACTCCTCCATCTAACTATATGTCTGTACCTATTAGCCAAACTCTTTTCATCCCCATGACCCCAGTCTTCCCAGACTCTTGTAACCACCGTTCTACCATCCACCTCTACGAGACCTACATTTTTAGCTCCCACATATGGGGACATGTGATATTTGTCTTTCTGTGCCTGACTTATTTCATTTAACAAAATGACCCCCTGCTCCACCCATGTTGCTACAAAAGACAAAATTTCATTATTTTTATGGATGAATAGTATTCCAATATGTATATATACCACATTTTCTTTATTCCTTCATCTGTTGCTGAATACTTAGATTACATCCATACCTTGGCTATTACGAACAATGCCACAATAAACATAGTGGTACAGGTATCCCTTTGATATACTAATTTTCTTTCCTTCGGAAATCCTTTCCTAGGATTGCTAGATTGTATGATAGTTCTATTTCTTAGTTTTTAAAAAATTCCTTTATACTGTTTTCCATAATGGCTGTACTGATTTACAATTCCACCAACCCTGTATAATAGTTTCCTTTTCTCTACCCTCTCACCCGCATTTGTTACTTTTTAGTAATATTCATTCTAACAAGGATTAGAAGATATCTCTTTGTGGTTTTGATTTGCATTTCCCTGATGATTACTGTTGTTGAAAATTTTTTCATACTGTTGATCATTTGTGTGTCTTCTTTTGAGAAATTGTTCAGATTCTTTGCCCACTTTTTAATTAGATTATTTGGTGTTTTGCTGTTGAGTTGTTTGAGCTCCTAGTATATTCTGGATATTAGTCTCTTGTAGAATGAATTGTTTGTGAATATTTTCTCCCACTCTACAAGTCGTCTCTTCACTCTGTTGCTTGTTTCCTTTGTTATGCAGAAGCTTTAAAAACTAATATAGTTCCATTTGTCTATGTTGATTCTTGTTGCCTGTGCTTTTGAAATCTTAGCCATAAATTCTTTGTCTAGACCAATGTCCTGAATTGTTTCTCCAATGTTTTTTTTCTAGTAGTTTCATAGTTTCAGGCCTTAAATATTTAAGTCTTTAATCCATTTTGAGTTGATTTCTGTATACAGTGAGAGATAGGGGTCTAGTTTCATTCTTTTGGATATGGATAACCAATTTTCCCAGCACCATTTACTGAAGAAGGTTTCCTTTCCCCAATGTATGTTCTTGGTGCCTTTGTAGAAAATCAGTTTGCCTGTAAATAGGTGAATTTACTGCTGTATTCTGTTTTGTTGCTCTATGTATCTGTTTTTATAACAATACCATGCTGTTTTGGTTAATCTAGTTTTATAATATATTTTGAAGTCAGATAGTGTGATGCCTCTAGCTTTGTTCATTTTTGCTTAGTATTGCTATGACTGTTTTTTTTTTTTTTAATTTGTTTTGTGGTTCCATACAAATTTTAGGATTTTTTTTTCTATTTCTATGAAGAATGTCATTGATATTTTGACAGGGATTGCATTGAATCTGTAGATTTCTTTGGCCATTTTAACAATATTAAATCTGATCCATGAGCACGAAATGTCTTTTCATTCGTTTGTGTCCTCTTCAGTTTCCTTCAATAAAGTTTTACAGTTTCCATTGTAGGAATCTTTCACCTCCTTGGCTAAATATATTCCTATGTGCTCTCTTTGTAGAAATTGTAAATGGGATTGATTTCTTGATGTCTTTTTCTGCAAGTATGTTATTGGTATATAAAAACATTACTGATTTTTGTATGTTGATTTTGTTCCTATAACTTTACTAAACAGGTTTATCAGTTGTAAGAGTTTTTTTGGTGGTGTCTTTGGGTTTTTCTATATATAAGATTGTGTCACTTACAAAGAGGGACAATTTGACTTTCTCCTTTCCATCGTGGATTCATTTTCTTCTTCATTTTGCTTGATTGCTCTATCTAGAACTTTCAGTACTATGTTCAATAGGAAAGTTGAAAATAGGCATCTGTCTTGTTCCAGTCTGACAGGAAAGTCTTTGAGCTTTTCCCCATTCAGTGTAATGTGAACTGTGGGGTTTTTCATATACAGACTTTATTATATTGAAGTTTGTTTCTTCTATGCCTAGTTTGAAGAGAGTTTTTATCATGAAAGAATGTTGATTTTAGAAATACTTTTTCTGTATCTATTGAAATGACATGTGGTTTTTGTTCTTCAGTCTGTGTATGTGATGTATCACATTTATTGATCTGCATAAGTTGAACCATGCTTGCATCCCTGGGATAAATCCCATTTGATTATGGTATATATCTTTTTGATGTGTTGGGTTGGGTTTGCTATCAGTCGTTTGATATCAGTGTTAATGTGTAATGAAGGTCTTGTAGAATGAGTTAGGAAGAATTCTCTTCAATTTTTTGGAATAGTTTGAGAACAACTGGCATTAGTTCTTTATAAGTTTGGTAGAATTCAGCAATAAAGCTGTCTAGTCCAGGGTTTTTCTATGTTGGAAAAATGTTTACTGCTGATTCAATGTCATTGCTTGTTATTGGTCTGTTCATACTCTGGATTTCTTACTGGTTCAATCTTGGTAGGTTGTGTCTGTTCCAGAATTTGTTAGCATATAGTTGTTCATAGTAGTCTCTAATTATCCTTTGTATTTCTGTGGTGCTAGTTGTAAAGTCTCCTTTTTCATTTCTGATTGTATTTATTTGGGTATTCTTTCTTTTTTTCTTGGTTACTCTAGCTAAGTTTATCAGTTTTGTTTATCTTTTAAAGAAAACTTTTCACTTTGTTAATCATATATATATATAGTCTCTGTGTCATTTAGTTATATATATATATAGTCTCTGTGTCATTTAGTTATGCTGTGATCTTTATTATTTATTCCTTAGGATTAGTTCCTGGTTTTCTGCATCCTTGAGGTACATCATTAGGTTATTTGAACTCTCTCTACTTTTTTGATGTAGGCATTTATTGCTATAAAGTTCCCTCTTAACATTGTTTTTGCTGTATTCCAGAGGTTTAAGTATGTTGTAATGCTATTTTAATTTGTTTCAAGAAAGATTTTACTTTTCTTTTAAATTTCTTCATTGACCCAGTGTTAGTCAGGAGCATGTTGTTAAATTTCCATGAATTTGTACATTTCCCAAAGTTCTTCTTGTTACTGATTTCTAGTTTTATTTCATTGTGGTCTGAGAAGATACTTGACATGATTATAATTCATTTTTATTTTATTTTTTTAGAAATGGGGTCTCACTCTTGTCTCCCAGGTTAAAGTGCAGTGGCACAACATAGCTCACTGCATCCTCAAACTCCTGGGCTCAAGGGATCCTTCTGCCTCAGCCTCCCGGGTATCTAGAAGTACAGGTGTGTCCCACCATGTCTAGCTAATTAAACACTCTTTTTTTTCCTGTAGAGACAGGGTTTTGCTATGCTGTCCAGGCTGGTTTCAAATTCCACTGTGCCCAGCTGATATGATTATATTTTTAAAATTTTTTTTGACCTTCCCATGCTTATCCTCTGTGTCGATGTGGAGTAGACCACCAACCAATCACCTTAATGACTTGTCCCCATCAAAGAGAAAGTTTAAAGGGATCTGACTTTGAGCAGTCATTTGCCACTGCTCTGCTAAGCTATGGTCTGGTGCTCTTTGAGCTGTGACCATCATATTTTCTTAGCTTTGGCTCCCTTCCTTACCTGAGGGATGTGCAATTCTGTGCATCTTTCATGCAGCACTGGACCGGTTGGACTTGACCTAACATTTTAGAGCCCCTAGTGAAATTTTTAACACAACATATTAAACTGTCTCTTTACGTGATACTCAGCATCTCAAGTAGAAAACATTCGATCTC
Organism: Carlito syrichta; assembly: GCF_000164805.1. Taxonomy (NCBI): domain Eukaryota; kingdom Metazoa; phylum Chordata; class Mammalia; order Primates; family Tarsiidae; genus Carlito; species Carlito syrichta. The sequence continues at coordinate 47,920 of NW_007022153.1, forward strand.
TGATTTCTCAGTCATTTGCTGCCATGTTAGGCTTCTTTCCTACAACAGCCTGGGTATAAGGTATTGTGGAATGAGTTCTTCTCATAATCTTGTTGGTAAAGAATTAGAGTTTTTGGGTATAGAAGCACTTATTTCCTTTGATTCCCAGGATCATGATCCTTGTCTACTTTTTTGCTGATCTTCACAGGTGAGACCAATAACTCGTGTAAATTTGCAATCTGGCTTCGTGGCCAGGGACACCATTGTAACCTGGCTGACTGGGGTTCTTTTAGCCCTTGCTTGTTTTAGGGGCTTGCTAGCCTTTGAGGCTCTGCCACATATATCTGGCTCTGTGAGCCTGGACATTTACCCTAGCCTATGAAATTGACCACCAAGGGGGCCCTTCAGCAGGCCCAGTGACTCTCAAGTCAATGTCTAGGTGATGTAAGAACATGCATAAGTGCAAACTAGAACCTCTCTCCACTGACCTCTCTCCACTGACCACTCCTCTCAGGGCAATCTATGCTGACTGAGGTCCACCTTACCTTTGTGCTTTCCTTCACTTACCTCATGTTTTTAAAGGCACCTCTCCCCACCACTTCTCTCCTTGCACATGCCATTTTTGGTGTCTTCTTTCAAAGAAGAAGGAACAAGACGGAGAAAATAAAGAAGCTGGATTTCAACTTGGTGCTTTCTTTGTTCTCATAGGACAATAAAGTTTCTCCTTCACTTTGAAATTCTTTCCATCTTGACTTGTTCTTATGGATGTGCCCTGACGATAAAATAGGGTATTTTCCTTGCATTATGGGACAGATTCTGTGGTAAGATCCAACAGGCTTAGATTTTAAGTAACCTATATTTAAACATATTGTCTCATTTAATCCTCATAACTCCCCTATGGTAGAGGTGATATTATCATTCCTAATTTACAGAAGAGGAGCTGAGACTCACAAAGGGTAATAACTACTCCATTGTTTACTTCAGACACATAGCAGAGACTAACACTCCTAACAAAACAAAACAAAAAGTTTTGGCCTACCATATAGTCTGTCCTGGAGCACCTTCCATGTGCTGCTGACAAGAACATTTATTCTGCAGCTCTTGGATTAGATGTTCTGTAAATGTTAGTTCCATTTGTTCTTTGGTACTAAGTCTGATGTTTCATTGTTGATTTTCTGTCTAGATGATCCGTCCAATGCCAAAAATGTGGTGTTGAAGTCCCCAACTGTTAATGTAATGGGGTCTTTTTTATCTTTTTAGCTCTAATAATATTTGCTCATACATCTATCTACAATTATTATAGCCTTTTGCTGAATTGATCCCTTTATCATTATATAATAACTCTCTATTTTCATTTTTTTGAGTAAAACTCCACTTTCGTTGATGCAAGTGTAGCTACTTCCACGTGCTTTTGGTTTCCATTTGTATGAAATAATTTTTTCCATCCCTTCACTTTCAGTCTCCCTGAGTTTCTTTTTCTTTTCTCTTTATTTTTTTTTTTTGAGTTGGAGTCTCACTCTATCACCCAATCTGGCATGTAGTGGATGCTCACAGCCAGTGCAGCCTTGACCTGCTGGGCTCAGGTGATCCTTCTGCCTGAGCCTTCCAAGTAGCTGGGACAGCAGACATATGCCACCACGCCTGACCATTTTTAAAAAACATTATGTCTTTATAGGCATAAAGTTTTTATAGGGAGCATATAGTTGAAACTTGGGGTTTTTTAATCCAGTCAGGCAGTTTATATACATTTTTTAATTGAAGAATTTATAGTGTTTACATTCAGGGTTGTTACTGATAGGTGAAGACTTATTCCTGTCATTTCATTAATTATTTTGATTGTTTTGTACAGCCTTTGTTTCTTTCTGCATCTTTCATTGCTTACCTTTACAATTTGGTGGGGGGTTTTTTTGTAGTGGTAATGTTTGACTTCTTTCTCTTTCTCACTTGTGTATGTGCTCTATCAGTGAGATTTATATTTCTGTGTGTTTTCATGATGGTTGGTATTATACTTTCACTTTCAGATGTAGAACTCCCTTAAACATTTCTTGTAGGGTCAGTTTAGTGGTAATGAAATCTCTCAGGTTTTGTTTGTCTGGGAAAGATTTTATTTATCCTTCATGTATGAAAGACAGCTTTGCTGTTTACAGTATTCTTGGCTAAGTTTTCTTTCAGTACTTTGAATATGTCATCCAATTCTCTTCTGACCCATAAGGTCGTTACTGAGAAATCGTCTGAAGCTTCCCTATATGCGACATGATGCTTTTCTCTTACTGTTTTTAGAGTTCTACTTTTAGCTTTTGATATTTTTGACTATAATGTGTCCTGAATAAGACCTTGTTGGATGGATATCTATTCGGGGATATTTGAGCTTTCTTTATCTAGATGTCTTTATCTTTTCCAAGACTTGTTAAACTTCCAGCTATTATTTTGTTAAATAGGTTTTCTATGGCTTTGTCCATCTCTTCTCATTTTGAAACTCCTGAAATTCAAATACTGGGTTGATGCATAAGCTGATGCATAGTGTATTTCACTTGCCCAGGGAATGCAAATGTTGCACAATGGTTGACTGGTCACAGTTCATCACATTTGCCAATTCTTGGGTTGATTGATATGGGTCATCATGGATTAAAGTATTGTTTAAATGGTCTTCATCAAAGCCCAGTGATCTTCCTGAATATGGAGAATCACTCAGGTCAAAGTGGCCCTCTTTAAAATGACAAAACCATTTTCTTGCCATGCTTTGCCCAATGGCCTTCTCTTCATACATGATACAATGTTTTGAGCCACCTCCACTGCTTTTACTCCTCTGTTAAACTCAAACAAAAGAATATGTCAGAAGTGTTCATTTTTTCCCATTTGATATTCCATCTTCTTTAGACCACAAATAGCACTAATTTCTTCAAATCTGCAAAATACAAGGTGTATTCACAAGCACTACTTTTCTACTCCAAATGATAAATTATAAACAATAAACAAAATCCCAGCATTGCAGTGTTGCCATGCCAAAAACAAACAGTGTGAACTTATGCAACAACATAATATTTGGCTGCTTCATGGTGGTCCATATGTCACAAGTCTTTCTTTATACTTCCCCTCCACCCCCTTTGTTTGTCTCATTGGGTTATTTTAAAAGAGTTATCTTCAAGTTCAAGAATTCTTTCTTTTGCTTGATCTAGTCTATTGTTGAACTTTCAAGCACTGTTTTAAAATTTCACTCATTAAATTCTTCACTTCCAGGATTTGTTGGATTTCTTAATAATATCTCTTTTTACATTTCTCATTCAACTCATGAATTGCTTTTCTGACTTATTGTTTATCTATATTCTCTTGTATCTCCTTGAATTTCTCTCTCTTTCTCTCTCATTCTACTAGGTTCAGGTGATCCTTCTGTCTAAGCCTTCCAAGGAGCTGGGACTACTGGCATATGCCATCACACCTGAGTAAAAAAATTTTTTTAATTATAGAGATGAGGTCTTGTCATGTTGCTCAAGCTAGTCTCAAACTCCTGGGCTCAAGCAATCCTCTTGCCTCAGCCTCCCAAAGTGCTGGGATCAAGCATGAGCCACCATATCTAGCCTCCTTGAATTTTTAAAAATTATTTTGAATTATTTTTCAGGGATTTCATATATTTCCTTTTCTAAGGCATTTATTACTGGAGAATTATTGTGTCCCTTTGGGAGTGTCACCTATCCTTGCTTTTTCATGTTTCTTGTGTCCATATTCTGTTATCTGCTTATCCAATGTAATAGCTGCTCATTCCATTGTGGGAGTCTGTGGTGGAGATATGGACCACTAGGGATTTCTTGTTTATCTTTTCCCCACAATGGGGGCTCCTCAGGGCTCCTAGCTGATCCTGGTTGGACTAGTTGCTTCACTTCTCTCTCCTTCCACTACTCAAAGGTTCCCTGTCACTTCCTTACTGAATTCCAGTGTTCTTAGATACTCTATTTTAGGTATGGTTACCTACTCACTGTTTTGGTACTTCTTTGTGTAAAAGACAAGTGTCGGACACTTCTAGTCAGCCATCTTGAAGCCTCCCCAATTCCTGATTTTGAATCTTTACTCACACTTATCATCTATGTATTATTCTTCATCTGTAAAGTGAGTACAAAATTTTGTGCCTAATTCAACCTCATAGGTTTTGAACAGATTAATTCAGCATATTACCTGTCATATTGTAAATTACTGATTACTGTCATTTATCCATAATTGGTATTCTCCTTATTATTTTTCTTTATAATTAGTTATTGTAGAAAAGTCATTTATATTTAGAAGTAAGCCCTGGCCAGGAATAATAGTGAGTTCACTAATGCTCAGTGCCTGGTGTTGGTAAACTCAACAATGAGAGTTTCCATCCTGCTTCCTTTTAGAGCCAAGAGGCATGGAACAACACTCATTTGTTGAACTGCTCCACATGACATGGATAAGAAGAATGGTTGTGGCAGCAGAATAGTTTCATTTGTTTTCCAAACACATACATTTAACTTTAAATAAAATTGAAGTAAAATTAAATATTAGTGTAAATGTGTCTTACTAACTATATTTACATATTATTAGATATTCATGTGTATTATCAGCAATATAAGCTAATTATTATTGAGTATTAATATTCATTCATGGAACTATATGTTCCCATTATATTAAATATAAAAAAAACAAGTCTCCACCAGCTGGGAAATTCATCACATAATGTATATGCACAAAAGAAAACTTCATATATAAAACAGGTGTAAAAATCTTTTTTAAAAATAAAACTTTCAAAAAATCAGATTTTTCTGTGGTTTACTGACTGTGTCTCACTGGAAAGTTACTGGCCTAAAATAAGTTCTATCGTTTTATTTTACATTTCGGAACCATACTAAGTCATTATTCTCAAGAAGTTTTACTGACTAACTCTTAAAAATGACTACAAATCTTGCAGTAATAAATTTTCAATTAGAACTATATTCAGAAAGAGTTACAAAACAGTTCATTTCAGTATAAAACATTCCTGTTGACAATAATAAATGTCATTTCAGACTTCAGAGAAATCAAATTTTGAGGGAATTAAAAAATCTAGTCTGAAAGTACACCATATGGGTAGACAGAAAAAAAGCATCAGAAGTGGCATTTTGGAACCCCTTTCGTGTAACTGTAAGGAAAAAACATTACTCCATTGTCAGGTAGCCTTTAGCTGGCCAGCCAATGCCTCCCTCTTCAGAGCCATCATCACCTTTTTAGAGGTGTAATGCATTGTTTCCATGTTCGCTACTCTTCCAGGGAGCAAAGTATTGCCTTATTTATCTTTGTATTCCTAGCAATATACATACAAATATAAATTAATTAAGAAATTCACGAGATACATTACTGACTGCCAACTTTTCCCCAGTAGCAAAGTCGTTTTCAGTCCTTTGAAGGCTCTGGTCCATTTACTCTACAAAAATCTAAAATTATGAGGAAAAAAAAAGATTCCGCTTTGGATTTGCTATTCAATTGAATAACAAAATTAATCGCCTGCTATATACACTGGAAATTGTGTTAAGTATTGTGAGTCTTACAAGGAAATATAATATAGCCAGAATCACCAATAAAATTACACTTGTTTTTTATTAAATAATCGAATCAATTGATTTATTCCAGAAATGGAAATATAAACATTGATCTGTTAAAAATGTTAGCTAGCACTAGAAGACATCAGACTAACACAGTTCCCAATACATGCTAATGTAGAAGGATAACAATAAAGCAGGGAGTTATAATGTATTTTGTAAGATCTTACTACAATTGAAATTGAAATTTAATTAATTAATTATTTTTATTTTTTTGTAGAGACAAGGTCTTGCTATGCTGCCCAGGCTGGTCTCAAACTCCTGGTCTAAAGCAGTCCTCTTGCCTCGGTTTTCCAAAATGCTGAGATTATACGTGTGAGCCACCACACCTAGCCATATCTTACTACAATTTAGAAAACCGCATATGATGTAATTTTTGGGTGCCACATTTCACAAGAAGGTATGGATAGTTAAGACTAACACAAATATTTTGTTGCTGCCCTTTGAAATGCTTTATATTTGGGGCAGCCCCAATTCTCTATTGTTGAAAATTACTTTAGAGTAGTTATAATGTAGAAGCAAGAATTGAGGAAAACTAAGGACTTCCTTTGGTTTTCATCAAGAGAATTAAAAATTCAACTGTGTATTTAAAGAAATTTTTATCAATCATTATAATTCAATACTTACACAGTAGATGGATATTTTTAATAGGAAAAAATGCTGTAAGTGCAAACTTTAAATATAATCTTGCTGGGCTCGGTGGCTCAGCCTGTAATCCTGCACCTTTGGGAGGCTGAGGTGAGTGGATTGCCTGAGCCCACGGGTTCGAGACCCACCTGGGCAGTGAGACCTCATTTCTACAATAAATCAAAAAATCAGCTGGGCATGGTAGCACATGCCTGTAATTCCGGCTACTTGGAAGGCTGAGGCGGAAGGATCGATGGAGCCAGCAGGTCGAGGCTGAGGTGGCCAGGAGCGGCCACTGCACTCCAGTCTGGGCGACAGA
>NW_007022154.1:0-16999 GCF_000164805.1 Carlito syrichta
GTGAAGTGGATTGCCTGAGCCCGTGGGTTCGAGACCCGCCTGGGCAGCGAGACCTCATCTCTACAATAAATAAAAAAATCAGCCGGGCGTGGTAGCGCATGCCTGTAATTTTGGCTACTCGGAAGACTGAGGCGGAAGGATCACCGGGGCCCAGCAGGTCGAGGCTGCGGTGGCCCGGGAGCGGCCACTGCACTCCAGTCTGGGCGACAGAGTGAGACTCCGACTCAAAATAAATAAATAAATAAATAAATAAATAAATAAAAATTGCCTTCAACTACAGTCTGATGACAATGGGAATGAAGATCCGTTAGCAGCAGATACCCAACTGCCACTGTGAATAGGCTTGGTCTTAGTTGGATTAATTGAGTGCTCAGGTAGGTGCTAAGACCTGAAATCCAGAGGTCAGTTAGGTTGCTGGTGAGGAGAAATGTTGGAGCTAGAGGCAGGGCCTTGAAAAGACCCGGACACATCGCATTGTGCACAAGTATATGGGAAGGTGCCTCGTAAGCGTGTGGATAGCAGAAGGCAGGGCTTGTCTCGGAGGCCGTCTTAGAATCTGTCTGCCAGAGAGTGGGAGCAGAAAAGCTAAGAAGAGATGAGAACAGAAAGCAAGAGAAAGAGCACACAGACAAAGGAGGAGGAAGAGCAGGAGGAGGAGGAAAGGGAAAAAAGAAGAAGAAAAAGTGAAAGAGGAAGAAGAACCTTCATTTTATTGACTTTTCTAATTATTGTGAGAGATCAAGCTCTACTTCTCAAAAACTAAGTCATATCAAAATCTTCCTGTAGCATTTTGATAATGACCCTAACATTTTTTGAAAAATTTTGGCCGGGCTTGGTGGCTCAGCCTGTAATCCCGGGCTTTGGGAGGCCAAGGTGAGTGGATTGCCTGAGCCTCTGCAGGTTCGAGACCCGCCTGGCCAACTTGTAGAGACCTCATCTCTACAATAAATCAAAAAATTATCCGGGCGTGGTGGCGCACGCCTGTAGTTCCAGCTACTCGGAAGGTGGAGGCGGAAGGATCGCCGGAGCCCAGCGGGTCGAGGCTGCGGTGGCCGGGAGCGGCCACTGCACTCCAGTCTGGGTGATAGAGTGAGACTCCAACTCAAAAAAAAAAAAATTTAATTATGGTAAGATATGCATAGTATAAAATTTGCCACTGTAATTATTTTTAAGTGTGCACTTCAGGAACGTTAGTTGTCACATTGTTGTGCAACCAATCTCCAGAACTGTTATCATTTTGCAAAACCGAAGCGCTCTGCTCACCAAACACTGACTCCTCATTCTTTCCCCTATTCCCCGACAGTCACTCTTCCACTTTCTGTTTCTGTGAATTGGATGACGCTAGGTATTTTGCGTAAATGGAATCACGAAGTATTTGTCTTTGTGACTTATTTTACTTAGCATGGTGTCCTCAAGATTTTACTCATATTGTAGCCTGTGAAAGGATTTTATTCTTTTTAAAGGCTAAATAATATTCCATTGTATGTCTATGCCACATTTCTCTTATCCATTCCTCTGTCAATGGATGCTTGAATAAATATCTCTGAGATTCTGCTTTCAATTCTTCTGGGTATTATACAGAAATAAGATCGATGAATCATGTGGTAATTCTATTTTTACGTTTTTGAGAAACTGCCAGAGTGTTTTCTATTGCAGCTACATTCTGAAATGCCTTCCCACCAACATTGCAGAAGGGTTCCAAATTCTTCACATCTTTACTGACACTTGTTAATGTCTGCTTGTTTGTTCCTTTAGGGTTTTCTTTTAATGACTGTGAAGTGGTATCTCATTGTGGTTTCAATTTACGCTTCCCTAATGGCTGATGATTTTTTTGTATCCTTATCGATCACTCACATATCTTCTTTGGCAAAACGTGTATATCAATCCTTGACCCACTTTTATTTGGGTTGTTTGCTTTTTATGTCAATAACTTTTACCTAAGAGTGCTTTGCAACATCCAGACCATGATAAAAGAATGTTTCTTCCTTCACACCATTCCAAGAAAACGGATGAAATTCTCCACCTCGCATTACACAAACAGATCCTTCCAAGAACTGACCATAAACCCAAGGGCTATCAAGTGTGTTGAGGCATAGGCTTTTCCCTAGAGAAGAGTGAGAAGGAGGTTGGGGCTCGAAGAGACGGAGGGACTTGGGCATTCAGAATTTCACTTTTGCCAAATATCTTCCTCTCCCTAACACCTGCCTGTAGCTTCTAATTAAAGGGAAATTAGAGCCTTTATTCTTTTCACAGACATGGTTAACAATAGCTGTTCATTTAGGCAGCATCTCTAAGGATATATACCTTAAAACTGGAAGGGTTTAGTCTTTGTTCTGAGATCGTGAAAACTCATCTTGGAAAAGGCTTTGATGCAGGTTGCTTGCTGGGAGGATATATATATATATATATATCCTGCATATATATATATATATATATATATGATCGATAAACAGAAAGAAAGAAAGATGGATAGATGGATAGATAGATAGATAGAAAGAAGTATCTTGGGTAAATTTCAAAGCCATATGCAGAAAACTTTCTTTCCAAAGTCAGGGGGCTAAGACCCAGAGATGGGGTCATCAACAACGTTCCAACCCCACCCCTGTGCCCTGTGCCCCTTTCTCGGCTATACAAAGACCCTGACTGACTGCTTGGATCTGTATTTTACCGTGAAAGAGAATCAGAAGGTTTTTCTTTTCCCCTTCTTCTTCTCCCCCCGCCTTTTTTCCACCACTCTAATGAAATTTGCAGACATGGAAAGGAAACTGAGTTATTTATAGGAGTGGGAGGAATGTGAGCGCTAATTGTGCTTAGTCTATTCCTAAGTGGGTAATCTGTTTGCGATTAGATTTTACAATCTTTCAGCAATATACACATTTTTTAAAAGAGAAAACTTCATAAATCTGACAAAGAAAAACTAAAGTAAATTATACGAAGGGTTCAACTCTTCTAATCAAAGTCAGGTTTAGGATTTTAAAAAATTATTTGTAGGATTAACCTCTTTTGCAGCACTCATATTTCCCCTCCTTTCTTTGGCCAGTTTGTTCATTTCCTTTCTATACTTGTAAGATTTCGTATAGCTACTCGTGGATCATGTAAGTTTGGTGATAAATTATCATGCCTGCATGTGTGGTGATTAACAAGGCACATTGGGTAAAGTGAGAAGTTGCTGGATGCAAATGTCTGAAGGCAGCACTAGGACTTTTAACTCAACATTTTTGCTAACCTGATAATGAAGACAGCTCAAATTATTCTGTCTCAGTTAAAGTTATTCTGAGTAGAACATTGTCATGGTGAGTAGAACATTGTCACGAGAAATAATTTTTTTCAAAGTTACCCCCCCACCCCGCCTCGTTCCCAATTGCTGCCACCTAATAACTCCAAAGCCTGCTTGTTCGAAATTAAATACTTGCTAAAAGGAATTAGAAAAATCATAATTATTCCTAGGTGAATCTTCCATGGTGGGAATTATTTTCTGTTTGAAACTTGTTTTAGTTTGGCTGCCAAGGTTGCAGAGGACAGAAAATTTAGATTATTTTAAGAAAGACAAGTTTATGAAAAGGCAATGTGCTAAATTCATGACCAGAAATCCATTAGGAAACCAGGCAGGTATAGGGGTCTGTGTGGGGTCCCTGACAATAACACCTTTTCTGTTTCTTTGCACAGTTCACTCTGCCTCCTTCTGCTTTTGGGTATGAATCAATACATTATTCACCTGAGTTCTTGCATATTGCTTCTACTTTATACTCTCTGCTTGCTCATATCATTTCATTTTATGCTTTCTCATAACTTTGGTGTGTTGCAATATGTCATATTTCTGTCTAACACATGCTATCTTGTTGACTTCAGTTTTTACAGCTTAGCTGCCTTAGTCATTCAGTATTTTCCGTTAAAATTCTTGAGAAAGAGAATCTAATAGTTTTAGCTAGACTTTTTCTGTAACTCTGAGCCACACTGTAGGTTGCTGGTCAATTGGTGGTTTGACTGCTTTTGTGTTAGTTGCCAGTTTTGGGGGGTGGAGGGAACAGGGTCATGTGATCCACACTGGGCCTACTTGTCAGTTGGGGGCTGTTGACAAATTGGCTGTTTTGAAGTGTCATTCCCTATTTCCAGGGAAAGTGGCCAATACAGATTAGAATTAAAGAAATGATGGGCGTTTGAGCATTTGCTGTTTCTGAGTCTCAGTTTCTCCACTGTATTAATGAGAAAATCACTATTCTTGAGAGTGATTGAGATGGCAACAGTCCAGCCCAAAAGTCAGTGGCTTAAAACAGCAAATTATGTTTTTCCTCACGACTCTATGGATGGACAGGGCAGTCCTACTTCATGGGTCACTGTGGGCTGTCCGGAACGTCCAAAGTCACTCACGTGACTGGCAGTTGGTGCTGCCTGCTGCCTGAGAGCCCTGCAGGCAATACTGAGGATCAGGGCCCTTAATCCTCCTCTGTGTGGGCCTTCCCACATGGCTTCTTGGGTTTCACAACGGTGGCTGGGTTCTGTCGAGGAACAGCTCACGAAGACAAACCCCAGTCAGCAAGCACTTATCAAGACTCCACTGCATGACTCTTGCTCATGTCCAAATGGGCACAGCTGGCCACATGACCAAGCTCAGCCTCCATGTGGGTGAAGACTCACAAGGGTACAAATCTGGTAGGCATAGTTCACTGAGATCTCTAAAATAACAGTCTATCGTGCACATTTTGTCACATTAAATGAGATAGTAAATGAGCAAACGTCTGTGGTTTTTAATGCGTATTACTGATGCTCTGTAAACATTTGAATAGTATTTTTGTTAAAAGAGGTTTTGACACTTATTTGTCAAAAGTAGCATGGTATATTTCATTGTATGTTTATGTGTTTAAAACATTAATGTGTTCAATATAAGCATTAATATTTTATAACAGTTTTGTAACCATATTTAGAAATTTCTTCATTCTTAAAAGATGTTTCAAGATCCCCAAAAATTTCGTGTGGCCCAGTCTTTTCTCCTTTTCCAAGAACCACTGTCTCCAGGGACGTTACAGTAACTAAGAAAACTACTGTGAAATACTATTTCAAGGTAGGCATTCAATGAACCCAGAATGATATAGATTAGTTAGGAAAAGCATCTCAGGTGCTTATGTGAGTCCTTAGATGCAAGAAAAATAATCATTACATCAGCCTTGGACTTCCTTGATTTTCCAGAAGAGGAAACTGAGGTTTAAGAAGGAGAAGCAACCTGTCTAAAATTATCATCAGTGAGCAAGACAGAATTTGAGATACAATCTTCCAGTACATTCACTCATTAACAGGTACTTATTGTACTGTATCAGGCTTCGTACATATGGTAGAGAATAAAGGAGACGTGTCTCTGACTTTGTGGCCCTTACTACCTAACTTAAGATAAAGAGAGTAACTAAGTAAACTAACTGACTAACCGTCTAAACTTGCGATAAATACTGTGAAGAAACCCAATGGAGTAGAGTGATTGAGAAGATGGTGGGACAGAAGGAAAGTCATGCAAGGCTTTTCTGATGAGGTAAAATTTGAGCTGCTTCCTGAAGGGGAATTAGAAGGAGCCAGGTATGAAGAACAGAACCACCATCCAGACAGAGGGAGCAATATTTGTCAAGGTGCTGAGCCTGGAAAGATTTTGATTTGTTAAAGGAAGTGAAAGAAGAAACCCCTCACGTGGTGGGAGCACTGAAAATGAAGAGGTGAGATGCCCATGACTGACTTGCCAGAATAGGAGGGGCAGAATCCACAGGACTTTTCAGGTTATGGAAAGAAATTTGGATTTTATTTTATGTCCGATGGGACGCCACTGAAATATTTAAGCACGGGGACGAGATGACCCAACTTATATTTTTAAGAGACTTTCTCAACAATTGTTGATTGAAAGTCTATTTCTTTGTCAGGGACTCTGCCAAGTGATACAGTAGCAGAAAAGTAACATAAGGCTCTGGAGAGGTATATATAGCATAATAGATTGGAGTGTGTGTGTGGGTGACAGATATATCCATGAGTGACAACATGAATGTTCTGTAACAGGCTCTTTTATGTGTTGCTCACAAAACCGTCTTCCATGAATCTGTAGTCTTGCTAAAATGACAAGTTTAGGTGGTTAATGCCAGGGAACCGAGTTTCCCAGCCACAGCTGATTCATCTAGGGTGGAAACGGGACCCAGGGATAGCCGCCATAGACCCGGAATATGTTAGCATCTCCCTTAAACATTTTGCTAAGCAACACAGGAAATGAAATCATCAATTGTGAGCACTGGGCCTTGAAGGTGATAGAGCCACGAGCTACTGTTTATGTTGGACACTGCATAATCAGAGGAAGCTGTTTATGTACAAGAAAAGTCAGAAAATAGGCAAAGAGAAACAGAGGATGGGAAACAGATGACAGCACTTGAAAAATATATTTAAAAAATTAGATTTCCAGGGGCTTCCCAATACCAATCTTTGCAACACTGGACTCATTTTAGTCCTTTGCCTGTGAGATGGCCTGCTGTATCCTTAAGGGATACTGGTGCCTCCCCCTGACTCCCATAGTTGAGTTGGGTCTTCAAAGATTTATAGGCCTTTCACAATCAGGGAAGCAAGAGAAAGTTGTTCCAGGCAGAAACAGTAATTTGTTCAAAAGCACAAAAGCATAAGCATTCTGAAGGTGAGCTACTTCAGAATGTGCTTTCAGAAAACACTGCATGATATCTTGACCAGAAATGAGAAGACCACCAAGTCTGATGTTTGAAGCAAAATGAAGAGAAGTTGAAGGGGCATTTGGAACTAAATCTTTATTTTTAGATCAAATAGTTGATGGTGACAGAAAGAGTATAACTTTTCTTGCTTCTGTGAATTCCTTCAGTAGTATAAGATCCCCATGTACAACTGTCAACACCAAACACACTACCTGGTATTTGGTAAGTATTCAGTAAATATTTGAGGTATGAATATTGTCTTTCCTTCTCTTTTTCTTCCACTACCAGTCTACAGCTGGTAGTAAACATGGGCTTATTACAAATTGAGATCCAAGTTGTATACTTAAAAGGTAAGCGCTGAAACATGCAGGGGTATTTGCAATAAGAAGCTTAAGTTCTATTCCACCATGAATAATAAACAGGCTTCCAATTGGCCAGGCTCCATTCTTTCCCAGAAGCCAAATGGCAACCAGCTCACCCTCATTCCTCTTGGAATTTACAGATGTGTGCTGGACAGTGTGGGAAAGAGTGTTTTACAGCAGCAATTAGTTTATTCCTGGGGTAAACAGTAGAAATTTAAGGATAATTGCAGAAAGAAATTTGTTTCCTATTGCAGTGTGAATAACCCACAGGCAGCCAATTGGCTGGTTGCCCTAAAAATCCCCAAAAGGACAATTGGCAACTGTTTTGCATTTGTGCCTAGCAGCAACTTGCAGATGCACAATGAGGAGCTCAGAAAAAATGGGGGGCTGTGTTTCTGCATATGTTTGCAAAGCCAAAGATGGTTTTCTAGAAGAGGTTAAACCAGAGGGGGTCTGTGTAAGGGGAGAGCTTGTTTCTCTTTAAGATGGGAGGTGTAGCCTGAGTGCCAGTTGGCATCTCCTGACTGCCGTAGGGCCAACACACTTGCAGGCAACAGAGCCACTGAATCCCTCTTACTTTGCTGTTTGCCGCCTGTGACTGTATTAAGTTTGTTGGAGCCTGAAGCAACTTGCAACTATGAAGTCGTGATTAACCAGGAGTCAATCTTCCACGGCCTTGGGTGAACTGACTATACCACCCTCTACACTTTTGTTCACTAGCCAAGGTTGGCAATATTGCCAAGTTTGTCTTTCAGGTGTGGCATTATAGAGATCATCATTATTGTTGTTGTTTTTGCATTTTATGAGAACACAGACACAATAATTTCCCTCCTGCTTTTGTACACAGTTTCTTGAAATATGCTCCTCTCCCCAGTGCAGGCTCCAGTTTGAAATGTCAAAATAGGCAACAGCAATGTCAATATATATTGTCTTATTCGTAGATATGAAGTCTTGCTATGTCAACCAGGCTGGTCTCAAACTCCTGGCTTCAAACGACCCTCTCACCTCAGCCACCAAAGGTCCTGGATTACAGGTGTGAACCTCCACGCCTGGCCTGTATCATATATTTGTAAAGCCTTTTCTTTTATGATTATTATGTAATGATGCTTTAGTCTTTAGGTATGGGTCTTAAGGAATTAGTTCTTTCTGCCATATGGAAGGGAAAACTTACGAGGAAAATACTTAGAGAACTAAAGTTGGAGTTAATTTGGAGATGATGATTACTGATTGCAAAATATTATTTTACTAATTGATGATAATTTCCCCAAATAAACTCAGAGCACCTCAGAAGTAGTTATTGTGCCTTATATATCTCTCTTGCCTCCTAAATGATTTCCCTGCCTGCATCTGTCCAAGTTCCCTCCTCTTTATCCTTCCATCTATACTATATACATGGCAAATCCGATCATGGCAAATTTAATTTAGTAATATTCTATTCTTTTGGAGATAAAGATCATATGTGCAGAGAACGTTTGAGGATCAGCATGCCTAGCGTGGCCAAGAAGGTCTTACTTGATTTGGCTCCAATTTCATCTCTCAGGCACCCCCAAGTCCGTTCGCCACAATCCAGTCATGCTGGTCTTTTTCTCTGATTATCAAATACATCGTGATTCTTCCTGCCACAAGACCATGGCACATTCTCTTTCTGTTTCCTGGAATGCTCTTCCCACTGGTCTCCATGAGGGTTAGCTGCTTGTTGTCCTTTAAATCCCAGCTGACACTTACTCTCTTTCTTAAATCTCCAGACTTTATCCAATTACCCTGTTACTTCCTCATGCAACCTCTGTCAATCTCCCCCATAACCCTGATCACACCCTGTCATTCTACAGGAATTGTGGTTATAGATGCCTATCTTGCTCCCTCCACCTCCAAGTAAGAACAAAGACTCTGTCTATTTCCAGCAAAATGAGGCCCCTGGGATGACTGGAAGAAAGTGGTGAACTCTTATGTGAAGAAGGCGTCAGTCAGTCAAGTCAAGATGAAAGTGACAAATTTAAAGTTAAGAAGAGGCATAATGAAACGTGACTAAGGAAAACAATTGGGAAGTAACTTTGAAGAAAACAAATCAAGATTAGTATCGACTTTAGTTTGAAGGAGTTAACAGGCAAATGAATTCCAAACGAACCCAGCTCTGAGCTTCATTTTGAAGTCAAATACTGACTTTTGGGTTCAAAGAGGCAGCATGATATAGGTAGGATCACTGATCTCCAAATAAAGGGCATGTTCTCTTCATCACAATTTGCCCAAAGTGGGGGTAGATCAGAGTTTGTAACCCTGGTGGCCAAGGCAGAGAGGCTTGGCCAGTGACCAGTTGGAGCTGCTTGTGACTAGGGACAAGAGTTCCCCTGGGGAGCTCTAAGTGGTCTTACTGCAGAAGTGAGTGCTGAGGGTTTGCATGTACAAGAAGAGAAAAATATTGACACTAGGGAGTCATCTACAGCACAAGTGTGTCAGAGAAAAAGGAAGGGGTGAAAGAAAAGAGGAAAGAAATGGAAAGTGGTGAGTCGAGAGAATAGAGCTTGCAAATTGCGAGGAGAGAGCCGAGAGACTTTTAAGGAGGGTGTGGTGTAGGAGGTTGAGAACAGAGGAATGGCCTTGAGATTTATGTAGAGTGAAGTCGTTGATGACCTTGGAAAGGATAGTGTTCGTGGAGTGTTGGGGGATGGAAACCAGAGAGCAGAGTGCCGAGAAGGGGGTTCTGAGAAAGTGCGAGAGTCAGAGCAGTACACTTGAGGTGAAAGACCCTTAAATCTTTCAACCCTCTAAGAACGATGCCAAAGGCAAAAATCCTTGCCTGCCATGGAACTGTTGGACACTTTGTTCCTTTTTTTCAGATTGCTGTTCTCAGAAAGCTCAGGGCAATCAGATCGCAGCCAGATGTGTTGAGGGTCAGGACTGAGATCGACATCTTGGGAGGTGAGGCCGAGGGAGCCGGGGAGTTGTGCGCTAACAACCTTGGCAGCAGGAGTGGGCAGGAGTCCATCCTCAGGACGGGTCCTCCTTGTCTTGACCCACAGTTGTTGTTGTTAGCTTCTCATTTCCAGGAGTACCGCATCAATCACAAAGTATTAAAAACATTTGTTTGGAATTTTATCTAATGAATTCACTTTGCTTTATCTGAGTTCAATAGCAGCAGACGGAGTGACTTCGAATTTTACTTCCTTAGTCTGGGTGGTGGTACTAGAACAGCAAACTGTGATTGAGGAGGCATGAGCCTACTGATGGACCGAGACAAAGGTCTGTGGAAATGGTGGGCATCTGTGTGAGTTTGGTTTACTAGCAGGACCTGGACCGTAGAGGCAGTCAGTGTAGGCATGGGTTACAGCTGCAAAAGGTAGGAGCCAAGTATTCTAGCCAGTGAGGTTGTGGATAAAAACACTACCTGAAAACTTTCGTAAATAGCTACACAGGGAATGTGTTGCTCAGACACTGGTTAAGAGCTAGGTGGCATCTTTAATTTGGACGAAATCCAGGGTTTCATGGCTGATTCTGTCCTAGGTGCAAAGGCTATTCGGTCTCGCCCTACAGTGTGTAATTATCCTTCCCCCAGGAGTACTTATGGTGCTTGTATTCTTGGTGGTTGGTGTACCTTGGAGCTTGCAGGTGCTCTGCCAGGTAAGTGAGGCTCATCTTCCCAGAGTCCCCAGGTTTCTGCAGAAACACTAAAGGACAGAAAAAATTGGACCTCAATATTTAATGTTGTCAAAGATAAACAATTTCAGCCAAGAATTTTCTATTAAGCCAAAGTGCATTGGAAGCATCCTTCTCTAGAGAACCACACAACACTTGAAAAAGTCTTGAAGGGTAAACTTGGGTTTTGATCCTATCTTGCTCTTAGACTTTTTAGAGTGGTAATAGGAAATTCTCACAAATACCAGAAGGGGATTCCTAGCCCTGATCCTTTGGGTGCTCCAGTGCCTTCTTCATAACGATTTCTGCCACAGTGTGTCTTACAAAAGATGGACATGATGCTTTTTTGCCTTGTTGATGTGATCCAGGTCTCATGCTTGAGTGTTATACTAAATTGACTTCAGAAAAGAAATACATGTTGAGGCTACACATAATTTATAAGTTTAAGCTACAAGAATCAAGGAGCTGACCCATATTTTCTTGATAAAGTAGATGTTTATTCTCCAGCTGTTTCTTTATGCTTTGTAAATGCTATTTTTTTTTTTTTGGTGAGAGACAGTCTGTAGGCTGGCCTGGATCACACAGAGAGTGTGGACAGTGATAAATGCAGGAAGTAATGTGAATGGGATTTAAGATCCCTGTTGAAGGGACTATTCAAAATGAAAATGTGTCCTGCTGGTGAGCAGAAAAAAGTAAAGGTAAAGCTTCAGGATGCAGGCTGAATGGCCCCATGTACCTGTTTGTTTGCGATTAATAGGCAGAAGTCAGTCCCATTTTTCCTTTAAGTAGGTAGGCTCTCTTAAAGGTAGAAATAAAGTGATGACCTAGAATGGGTTATCTTAGATTTCTTAGATATTCAAGATAACCCAGAAGAAAAGTAGGACTTTACACAACGGGAGAAAGCCTGCAACTTTGAACAGTTTGCCTACAATACTAAGTATGATAAACCATATTTAGTTAGTACTTACTAAGTTTCTCATACTAAGGACACTATGTGTTATTTGATTCCTATGACAATATTATGATCCCATTTTCCAGACAAATCAGTTAAAGCTAGAGACCTAACAGGTGTTGTAAAGCTAGGAAGTGGAGAGAAACTTAGGTCTCTTTGTTCTCAGATCTTCTGTTTCTCCAGTGTAGAGCACATCTGGAAAGGAGACTTCCTTTGTGTAGAAGAGAAAACTCTTCCTAAAATGTGGGCTGGGATCGGGGAGGGGGCGGTGAAGCCTAAATCTGGCTTTGGGTATCTGCAGATAGTTGGGAGAGCTTTTTATTTAAGTATTTTATCTGTTCCTCTGCAAAGTCTGAAAGGCCAAATGGTGAGAAAATGTTTCTCCAAAACATATGACTGCAGCTTTAATGAATGTGTCTGGGGCTGTGAATAGACTGCACATAACCAATTAACCTCTAGACTTGTGCTGTTTAAGACAAGTTGCTATTTAAATGTAAGTCAATCAAAATTATATCAAGTTAAAATTCTGATGTAGTTGTAACAGTCACCTTTTTTTTTAACAGTCACCTTTCAATTGTTCAAAAACCGCATGTAGCTAGTGGCTATAATTTTGGATGGAATAAAAGTAGAACATTTTCAACATCACAGACAATTTTATTTGACAATGATGCTAGTGTGCACAAATGTTCACAGCTAGAAGTGGGACTTTATTCAAAGAAAGGTCTTCTTTGTGAAGAGCTTCACAGAGGAAGTGGCAACTGAGACGACTTGAAAAATCAGCTCAAAATTAAAATTGATGCAAAATTAGCCAAGTAAATGACAAGATGAATTAAAGCGGAGGGAGAAGCTGGGAAAGGCATTCTAGACTGAGGACACAGAATGATCTTGTGGAATTTTAGTGGTTTTGTAGCTCTGAAGGGTAAGATGCACTGGGGGGAATGATGGAAGGTGTGACTAAACATATGAACTGGTGAGATAATAAAGGGCCTTACATATTATTGTGAGGAGTTTAGATGTTTATCTCGGACATGAAGGGGATAGCTTAGGAAATATGTGACCAAATTTTGCAAAATTTACTCTTGAAAATGTGTGAGAATGAGAATAAAAAGATATTTTGGGAGAGCCTAAAGAAGAAAGTAGACTAAAAAGCTATTTTATTTTATCCCCATGTTTATTACTGCACACATGGGATCAGTCTTAGTGTCCATCAACGGATGAATGGGTAAAGAAAATGTGGTATATATACACAATGGAATTGTTTGCCTTAAAAAAAAATCATTTGCAACAACATGGGTAAAACTGGAGGTCGTTTTTTAAAGTGAAGTAAGCTAGGCACAGAAAGACAAATATCACAAATATTACTCATATGTGAGAGCTTAAAAAAACTGATTTCATGGAGAGAGTAGAATGATAGTTACCAGAGGCTGAGAAGAATGTATGTGTGGTGGGGAATAAACAGGTAGGTTGATGGGTACAAACATGCAGTTAGAGAGAAGATATAAGTTCTAATGTTCAACAGCAAAGTAGAGAGATTACAGATAACAATGTATTGCGTATTTCAAAATAACTAGAAGCGGGACTTGAAATGTTCCCAAACATAGAAAGGATAAGTGCTCAAGGTGATAGGTATCCCCAATATCCCCACTTGGTCATTACAGTCTACACATGTGGCAAAATATCCCATGTACCCCGTATAAATATGTACAAGTATTATGGACCAATAAAAAGAAACTCCTGTAAAAGTCGTTGCACTTTAAGAGAAACAATGCGTTCTTGAACCGACGCGTTGGTGATGACTTGGGAGAGGAGCGGAAAGGTAGTAACAATGCTTAGGGAAGGGTTGACTGTTAGTGGTGGAGGAGGGACAAATCTAGGATGGCTCCGAAAATTCTGTTTATATAACTGTGTGGATGATGAAATCAGTAACCAGAATCCTAAAACAGAAAGATAGGTTTGGGAAGGATGATGAGTGAACTTGGATATGTTGGGCTTCCCATTGGAGATGTTCTGTAGACAAAAATACAGGCCCTGTGTTTGAGTGAGAGAGTTGGGTCGGTGATGTAAATCTGGTTTGAACGTTGATATCGGTTGAAAGACACTCTCCCAAGAGAGCCTATAGAATGAGAAGAGGTAATTGTCAAGTATAGGACCTTGGAAAACACTAACATTTCGGGAACAATCAGAGAAAAAAGAGATCTCCAGCAAAATGGGAGTGAAGTATGTCTTAGAGGTGTTACAGATTTCACAGGAGAAGAGTATTTGTAGAGGAAGGAAGTGGTCAGCAGTACAGGGTGCTGCCATAGACAAATTTCGTGAGGGGATTTCATTGACATCAACTTTGGAGTCCCATTTTTCAGAGACTGAGGACAAAGGTCAGGCAGAAGGATCTTTGATTGAGGTCTTTAGGTAGATTCTTTAACCAGGGATATTGAAAGTTCCCTCCAATCCAAAGTAAATAGGACACCAATTTTCTTATTCCATTTCTCTGTAAGCGCTATGTTTATGCTGTAATTTCCCAGGTTGTGGCCCTTTGACCCATGTGTTTCTAAGCATTTTGCATTTGTATGGATTCTCGTTCTTTCAACAGACTTGATGTTTCTCAAGATCTGCAATCATGTCTACTACTTTTAAAAATTCACATCCTGATGCTTAGCAAAAGGATTTCACATTGTATGAGCTCGAGATAAAAGGATTTAGGGCTCTATTTTTTCAAAAAATTAATAAACTTTTCAAAGATCTCCAATGAAAATGTATTAGGCTTATTACCTTGAGTAACCAATTTAAGAACATTTATCCCAAACATCCACATTCTCAGTGACACAAAAGAAGAGTTGTCATACATATTTTGAAATATTTTCTCAAGCTATGTATCTGTCCAATACAAAGCTTTGGCCACTTGACTAATCCAAAACGGAAAGATGAAGTGAGGAGTAATCTGACTTTTGTCATCAGGATGATGTTCTAGAGCTGTCATATCATGCTTGTGCAATATTATAATAATTAGAAATAACAATAACTTTACAATTCACTGAGTACCTGTTATATTAGCTATTCCTTGTTTTTGTAGTGTTCACCATGGGTGGGAGACCAGACACTGTGCTAAAGTCTAAAGTGCTTTACAGCATTTATTTGCTAAGTATGTCATTATAGATCGAGGAGGCAGAGACAGAATGAGCAGAAACATCCTGCCTTCCTCTGCATGAATGAAGACAGAGAAAAGCTCAGGCTCAGAATCCCAGCTGCCTGACCCCAAAGTACCCCTTATACGCCTCATGAGTTCATGTATTCCTCACTACAATCTTGGAGGTAAGCATCGTTAGCACCGCTTTGCAGATGATGAACCAAGGCTATGATAAGTTAAATAAATTCTCCAGGATTACACAGACCATAAATAATTGAGCTGGCTTTCCAGTTTAGGTCTTGACTCAAAGCCCTTTCTCTTTCCACTGTTTTCCTGGCTTCTAGTGTTCTATCCTTATGAACTGCCATAGCCTTTATTGATAGTGAGGAAAAATAGAGAAATCCAAGGTTGACCAGGACCCAGAAGATGATCACATCCCTTTCCTTGGTACCTGGCAAGACTGGAACTCTACTTGCTTGGTATGAGGTTGAAGAAGAATGTTCTTTTATAAGTGACATTAATAGTACTGTCTTATAGCAGGTTACATGTTTATTGAATGAAACTGGAAAGATATAGAAAAAAATGAAGTATCTAACATTTTATTTATTAATATTCTTTTAAAAAAGGAAATATATCAATTTGTAGCCCTTCTCAAGTAAATGACATTTCTCATATCTTTAAATATTTTTCTACAATATGATTTTTAAAACAGCTTTGAGTCCCATTGGATGGCAAACCATAATGCACTGAAACTATTTAAGTTTTGTCATTGAAGTTATCATCCTTGGCTAATGTCTATGGTGATTTCCTTATGACCATCTCCAGAAAGTTTCTAGTAAGAGAAAATAAAATTGTAAGTTCTTTGAGATATAGGGCCACATATAACCTTGCAGATAACTTTTGCCAGTTGGTGTTTCTACAAATAGAGCGTGAGCATCCATTTTCTATAGTCTTGCCAATGTAATTGACAAACCATGGCATCTCATTGCTATTTTAAAAGAAATTTTTGTTTATAATGGTGGCAGGTCGATCATACTCCTTCACAACTTCACAAAACTCTCCATGTCCTGATCCCCAGAACTTGTGAATATGTGACTTTAAAGAGTAAAAGGGACTTTGTAGATGTGATTAAATTAAGAATTTTGATACGGGATATTATCCTGGGTTCTGTGGGTGGACCCAATGTAGTTCAAGAGTCCTTGTCAGAGAAAGGCAGGAGATCGAGAATGATACAAAGAAGATGTACAAAGGAAAGTTGAGGTCAGAGATGAGAGAAGATGCCATGCTTTTGCAGATGGGGGAAGGATCCATGAGCCAAGGGATGCTGTATCCTCTGGAAGCCGGACTAGGCAAGCAACAGATTCTGACTTCCAGAACAAGAAGACACACACTGATGCTGCTTTAACTCACCATGTTTACAGTAATACGTTATAACAATTTTTTTTTCTTATTTTTGCATTTGTTTTTTTCTTGGCCCTTTGCTAATTTTTCTTATGGCTGGTCCTATTTTTTACTTACACATTTTTAAAGAACCTTTCTTTATTAAGGATAATAGCCATCCCTCAGTCATCTATTGCCAATATTTTCTCCAATTGCTTGTCTTTTAACTTTGCTTGCAGGATTTTATGTGTAACTTTTTTCCTTCATTACAGTCAGCAATAAAGATTATTATGAACTGTCATATCAGAAAGTCCTGGATCTGGTTTGAGCTAAAATTTTGGACAAGCTGTTTCACCTCCCTGAGCATTAACTTTTCTGTCTATAAATTTCAAAACCAACAATATCTATATTATAAAGATAATTGTGATGATTAAATGAGATGATGCATGTGAAAAATTATCATCATATCTCATATTTTGTAAGGAACACATATGTTGATATTCATTTTATTATTATTCTTATCATCTTTCATGGTTTCTTCCTTTTCTAAAAATTTAATTTAATTTTCTAATTGATACATACTAGGTGTACATATGTACAGGGTACTTTTGATAATTTGATACATACAATGTATGATATCAAATCATGGTAACTGGGATATATCCATCTTCTCAAACATTTACCATTTCTTTGTGCTTGGGGCATCCCAATTCTTCTCTTCTAGCTGTTTTGAAATATACAGTAGCCGGGTTCGGTGGCTCAGCCTGTAATCCTGCGCTTTGGGTGGCTGAGGTGAGTGGATTGCCTGAGCCTGCGGGTTCGAGACCCGCCTGGGCAACTTGGAGAGACCTCATCTCTACAATAAATCAAAAAA
>NW_007022154.1:17021-59036 GCF_000164805.1 Carlito syrichta
GAGACCCGCCTGGGCAACTTGGAGAGACCTCATCTCTACAATAAATCAAAAAATCAGCTGAGCGTGGTAGCGTGCACCTGTAGTTCCAGCTACTTGGAAGGCTGAGGGGAAGGATCGTCGGAGCCCAGCAGCTCGAGACTGCGGTGGCCAGGAGCACCCACTGCACTCCAGTCTGGGTGACAGAGTGAGACTCCAACTCAAAAAAAAAAAAAAGAAAAGAAAAGAA
The DNA here is from genome assembly GCF_000164805.1 of Carlito syrichta. Classification (NCBI taxonomy): domain Eukaryota; kingdom Metazoa; phylum Chordata; class Mammalia; order Primates; family Tarsiidae; genus Carlito; species Carlito syrichta. Next base: position 17,248 of record NW_007022154.1, read on the forward strand.
AAGAAATATAGTAAATTATTGTTAATTATAGTTGCCCTACTGTGCTATCAAACACTAGAGTGCACCTTCTACCTAATTGTATTTTTGTATCCATTAACCAGCTTCTCTTCACGCCTGTCTTCCTCCTATTCTTCCCAGCCTCTGGGGAGCCACCAGAGAACCACCACTTTCATGAAATCCGTATTTTTTACCTCACACATAAGAGTGAGAACATGTGCTACTTGTTTTTCTGTATCTAGCTTATTTCACTTAACATGATGTCCTCCAGTTCTGTCCATGTTGCTGACAATGACAGGATTTCATTCTTTTTTTAATAGCTGAATAATATGATTTCTTCCTTTGCTAAAGGACCTGAGTTAGACCAGGTACAAGGGCTCACACTTGTAAACCCAGTACACTGGGCATATTGGGAGGCAGAGGTAGGAGATTACTTGAGCCCAGGAGTTTGTGAGACCTCACGTCTACAACAAATTCAAAAATTAACTGGGTATCATGCCTTGTACATGTAGTCCCAGCTACTTGGGAGACTGAGGTAGAAGATTTGTATGAGCCCAGGAGATTGAGGCTGCAGTGAACCAGCATCATGCCGCTGTACTCCAGCCTGCGCATCAGAGAGAGAGACCCTGACTCAAAACAAAATAAAACAAAACCAAAAACCTGACCTAGGAGATTTTGCATTTTATTGTTGATCCATTCATGTTCTTTACGTAGTTAAGAATTTGCCTTTTTAGTCTATATCACGTAATTCCCATCACAAATGACTGCCATTTTCTCAAGTCTTGGACATTAAAGAAGAACAGTAGGTCACTCTCCTTTTTATTCTGACCCATGATGAATTTGATAACTTGCCATGAAAGCTAGCTGGGAAGCCTGGCTGCTGATGGATGCCTTGCTCTTGTACTTTTGAACTGGTAGAGGAGGAAGAAAGGCCGCAAGAAGGCTCTTCCCGTCATGCGCTCAACTGAGTCTGCAGAAGATCATTTCTATTTGGATCTGGGTGATGGCAGGTGATGAAACTGACATTAAGTTCCAGGCTTATCTAACAGCTGGCTCAAAGGTGATATGTGTATCAATGTGAGCGCTAATCCAAGCTTTTTGCAAAATAAAACTTTTTAGAAGTCAAACATCTGTTAAAAGAATGCAGAATTCTAGGCAATACGTATCCAGAAGCAAGTTGTATAACCTGCCAGTGCTTTTAGTTCTCATGATTTTTCAAATAAGTTTGTTTTTGGAAGGGGTGGGGGTGGGTAGAAATAAGTATAAATGTCTTTTTAAAATACTCCAAGTACTTTGGATTTTCTTCTCTTTGATTTTGGATCAACATCGATTTGGCAGGATTTGGAAACAGATTTCTTTTTTCTAAGAGGGAAAAAACTTTATTTAGTCCAAAGTGTTTTATTCCCTTTATCAGCAGAATTCTGAGGTCATTATCACGGAAAATGACAATTTGATTCCTAAGTGAGAAGGTCAGTTTTTCTTTTTCTGTTCAAAGATCCAACTTCAGATTATTTTCTCTGTGATTTGAGGGATTCTGCTTATCCTCTGTTCTCCTGTCAGTATTCTCACACACACACATGCGCGCACACACGCGCGATTATAAAGGCTCCCTCATACCTCCTATGCCTTTGATTCGAAGTGACAACAACTTTTGCCTAATCACTTAATCTCGAGTAACCTATACAGGAGCATCTGTCGATTATCTCATACCCCAAGAGTTGGGGGTAAAAGAGGAGATAAAGCAGAATTACTCTTTGACATCATAGTACTAGGTATGATGTACGCTTAAAACACAAGAGCAACCCCGGGCATCTATTTCCTCCTGTTTTATATGGAGTATCTTCTCTTCTCAATTACTTGGAATGTACTTGGTAATCCATCTTACTAACATAGTATGTGATTTCATTGAAATACTTTTCATTAGCCCAGAACTCTAATTGCCCACCCCATCCTCCCTTCTCCTGACCTCCTGATGGAGATATCGAGCTTACCTGTCAGGTTACTGCCCTCTTTCCCCAGGATGCTGCCTTCTCAGCAGGGCCATCTTAGTTCCCGCATGCCTTCAAGCTCTCTTTCTTTGAAAGCTCTGGTGCCAGAATCTTGACTTCTCGGGTGTCAGACCTGTTCTCTGTATTTTCCTACTCAGGGCCAGTCCCTATCTTTCTGTGAATAATGCGATCTTGTTTCTCTTACCACTTGGATCCCCTTACACTTTCCTCTGTCTCTCATGGTCCTCCTCTGATTCTTTGTTCTAGCGTGACTCTGGATTCCCGTGGATATATACCTACTCATATGGATGTCAGAGTCAGTAGTATTTCTGTTTTCTGTTACAGTAGTGTCCGAGGTACCTGCTATGGTTGATTTTACTGACTCTGTTGTTGGGCATGGTGTTTGGTGGATGTGTGGAGAGATTGAGATTGAGGTATACACTGTTATGTATGTAGTATGGTTTTACTAGTGAAAGTAGAATAAAGTGGAATCTCTCTTTTACCACTTTGAATGTAGGACATTTCACCATGTCCCTTTTGGAAACCTTACAAAGATCCTTATATGAAGTGCATGCAGATGTTCGAGTCCTACATCCTGGTTGATAGAGCTGAGATGCATTGCCCATATATTCAGTTATAAGTAGAAAAACATACCAACTTTGAGACATGGGCATTCTCCTCCATCTGAGCCCCACAAATGTTTTCAGCTGAATCACTTATGGCTCTGAAAGTTTTCTTGAATGTATTGAAGGTTCTAAGACCTTGCAACCAATAACACCCTAAGACCCGGGCAAAAGGTATCTTCTGGGCTCTGGGTTTTAGAGGGCCATGCATAACACACAGGCACACACCCACAATTTAATAAAGAACACACAGAATTCTTTGTCATTTGGGATGTAGAACTCGGTGTTTGTGCAGTATGACCAATAAACTTAAACATCTGCTCTTGTCACCAACATTGTTCTAGCCCTAGAGAAAAGCTACTCCGTATGTCTTGCTGTATGGCCAGAGAAAGGAAGAAAGAAGGAAGGAAGGAAGGAAAGAAGGAAAAAACATTGTGTCCAAAGGCCAGCGAGGTTTGTGGCTCATACCCCTGCTGACACCAGAGATGGATGGGCACTGCTTCAGAGTGCAAGGAAAATTGGGTCAGCAGAAAGACTTAATGTAGAGGAAAAATAATTCAATTAACAGGTCAAATAACATGATATATTATCATACAGTATGGTTGGAATCGATTCTTGCATAATAAAATATTTCCCATAGAGTCAAGCACTTTTTTTTCTTGTTTCTCATCATTTTTATTTGTGATTCAAGAGAACTCCCAAATTAGTGTAAGATTTGCAAGCTGAGAAATAAGTTACAATATTAAACCATCCATATTAAGTTTAAATTTGTATATATGTCAACAACATGCATGTGTGATATTGATTATTTACAATGCTGACTGGACTGATCTTAAATACTAGAATTGCAAATACTTTTATTTTTATAAAAGTATTTAAAATTTTCTTTTTATATTTTAATGTATATTTTAAAATACTTAGAAAATATCTTTTGAAAGTCTATTCTATTTTATGTATTCAATTATTTTTATATCTTACACATTAATTTCTTTTTGCTAAATGGAAATATACCTAAATTTGCATCCTTTGAATGCAATTACATTTTATGCTTTAATCCTTTAGTCACTGCTCAGTTAGATATTTGCTCAATTCTCAGTCCTATGACAACCACAACTTTATGCATTTCTTATTTTGTCACTATGAAGGTCTATCTGCCAAAGTTTGGAGATAGGCTCATAATCAAGCTTCATTTGTACTATAGCTCTAGGCCCTGCAAATATTAAGAGCTGGTTTGCCTTTAATCTATCTTTGTAACTTACTTTAGAGATTTTCATTCTGTTATTCAAAAAATTTTTTGTATGTCAAACAGAAGTCTTTCCCAGTTTATCTTAAGCCATTTCTTCTTATACTTGGGTATACTGCCCCCACACACATTTACATACATATGGTGAGCATTATCAGATGTGTTTTGTGAAATGCATCTTACCAACAATTTTCCCTAAAAATGAGAATTTGAGACTTGTGTTTGAGTTCTTACATTTTTGTGATTAATTTTTCAGGTCTTATCTCCCTACCGCATACAAAGGTATTTCATTCTTTCTGCGACATTCAGGAGGACTCTATGATGCTGTTATTAGAATAGCATCGAAAACATACGTATATCTGAAAATAGAACTTAACAGAAATGTACTGGAAATACATTTTGCAGATTAAGTACTCATGTTTCAACAGTTGATCTAAACTCGAATTTTGTTTGGCTTGTGCACTGTTAAGTGACTGTGTGGAGAGTGAAATAAGCTTAACTGGCTTGGGAGTTTGGGTTCTGTCTTCTAAGGACTCTGCCATGTTGGCTGGAGGCTTAGCTGCTCATCTGTGAAATACGGAGCTTCTGCTTCCAAACTACTACCTGTCTCACAGACATGCTGTGATGTTTCAATGAAAAGAACTTTGAGCTCTTTGAGGAAAAAAAGGATGCTCTTTATAAACAGAGAATTGTTACCAAAATGTTCTTTTCATTAGGTCTTTGGATCCCCTTATGAAAGTCAAGTCTACCTAATGGATGGGGATTTATAGATAGCCATTTGTAAAAGCAAATCCAAGCACACTCAAACATTAAATAAACACAGATGCATAAATGAGTTTATGAAATTTCCCAACAATGGTACAGTCTGTACCTGGAAATTGACGAAGGGGACTGATTTTTCATAACTCTAATTATTCTCACTCTCTACCATACATTTGAGACTTAAACTGCCTGCGCTTGCCAGCACTGAAATGGCAATCCTTTTATGAAACTCTTAACAGTTCTCCAAGGGCAAGGAAAAATTAGGAACAGATTGTCTAAAACTAGGTCTATGCTGGCCTTCAACTTTTTTAGCGATTTAAAAATCTCATGTGGATTGCCGCAGATACCAAGCAATAATCCTGAAGGACACACAGCTAGTGACTTGTAAGCTAAATGTGTAAACATTTGCAATTTCTCATAGATTTGAGGAATTACTATAGAAACAGTTAAGCTTTGGGGGCATCTGAGAGCTGTCTAAGATTTTGTTTTAATATGTACAGACACTCCCTGAAGGATAACTCCGCAATATAGACCAGAGGGCACTGATCAAAGGTCCTGACTTTTAGGTTTTATTACTTCATCCCTCATTAAGTCCTTGAATGACAAAAATAAAAGGAGACTCTAATGATGACAATGAAACATTTTGATTTGGATTATCTACCCTGGTGGCCCTTTTCTCCCAAATTTACCAAGCTGTTGCTCAACCCTCTGCTTGACTCTCACTTACAACGGCCATCTTTGGTTACCATTTGGCAAAAGTTTTCTGCCCTAAATGTTCCTGTCTTGCACAATGGAAAGGGTAACCATAAGGTCTCAATCAAACTGTCATGTGAATTATTTTACGTTTCATGAGGAAGATAAAAATAAACTAGATTGGGATTGGAAAAATCATTTCATATCATCAACCTCAAGTAGTCTTCATTTGTAGCCATTCCAGAGGGGTTTCATCTACTTTCTAACCTATCGTTGCATCCTCTCCTTGACAGTGACTCAGGCAATCCTCTATTGCCCAATTCTGGTTACAACTTGGGAGGTTTTTGTGGTTGGTTTGTTTGTAATTTCTTGCCCAATCTTTCCATTTTTAGTTCCAAACTATTGCTTTGAACCACTTTCAACTATCCCATTCTTTACAGAATGACATAGTACTATATACAATCTAGCTCATGTATTTTTCAATATGATTCCAGGGTGGCTACATCATACCCGTTGTCTCCACACATTGCAAGTGAGAGATCGTTTAGACAATTTATTTTCATCCTTTGATCTCATTTTGGAAATTCACAATTGTTATTGCACTGATTCCTTATAATAGGTGATGTTCAGCTCCCATTTGGGAGATGAGAAAGCTGAGGGCAAGAGGATTCAGTCAACTAACTGCTCAAGGTCATTCATTGTGCAATTGATGGTTCTAATCAATTGCATCCAGGTCTGACTGACCCCAAAACCCATTTCTGTCTGTTACACACCTGCCTCCCCACTGACCTGATTTAATGCAGTCTTAGCTGTATTTTCCTTTATCCCTCTCTCAAAAAGTCATACTACCAATATTGATTCCTATTTTACATTCTAAACACAATTTTATTTCATTTGCATCTGAGTTCTTCCTATTGCCAAATTTCATTTTGTACCTGGGCTATATGCACATCTCATGTGCCTCTGTCCTTCTCTCAGGGAAGTGTACATGTTTGGATGGTTCCAGAGCCATGCATTGTACCATCGTTCCTTAGATGCAGTGAATCTAAAATACCACTCAAAGATGCAATGTCCACAGAAACTTTAGGCAGATTATTAAAATAAACAAATAAGCTTTATTCTGAGCTCCAAGAAAAAAATTTTAATCTTTTAACTCAAAGAAAAAATGTCAATGATCAGAGTACATTTCCCATGGAGATCTGTTACCATTTAAAGTGTTTTTAGAATGTTATGTAATTATCATTTATTCTTAGCCTGATGGTTCTTTATCAAATATGCAGCCATGGTTCTAAATATTTGACTTGGTTGTGAGCAGTTGCTCATTTGGCCAGAAATACCCTGTTTGTTGCAAATTTGGACTAGGAGTAGCTCTTTCAAGTGTTACGTCTTGCGAAAACTGTGCTGCCATTCTTTAATAAACTGTGCCTATGTGAGTAGGAATATAGCAAATGTAACAAACATAGCAAATGACTGCAATTTTTTCCAAGTGACATTTCATGGTGTAGCGTGTTTTACTTTAATAAAAGTGAGGATATCATTTCAAATACGTTCGTCATCTGTATGAGCCTGGTTTCCATTCAGGTAGCATCACATGCTGCCTACTTACTTAACTCTGTGTACCACAACTGCATCCAGCAACAACAACAAAGTTGAAAAGTTACCAAGATCTCAAAAAGAATGCTTCTATCACTACCTCCAGATTTCTTTTTTGCTTAATTCATAGCATTTACTTCCTAGAATAAATTTGCCCTGTTCCATGAGCAGCTGCACAATTCATTAGAGAATGGCCAGGAATGCAGGAATGCCCCCAATACCCTTTTTGTTGTCTTAATTTTATTTTAATGCAATAAAAGACATGACTAACACAGGTGCAGCCTATGTTTTTATAGGGCTAGTTCTGGGCTCAAATTAATTTTCTGTCAAGTCATTGAATGGATGGAGCTGCAGGTTGATGAACTGATTAATTTCCATTACAAGTTACTTTTCTGATATTCCTGATTTATATTATTGGGTTTTTTTGTGTAAGAAAGTTTAGTTGAGAATTGCAGTCTATCATCAAACTGGTTGCAAGGGGGAAGGGGGCGGGGAGGAAGGAGAGGGGAGAAGAGGGGAGGGAGGGAAAAGAAGGGGAGAGGGAGAAGGGGGAGGGGAGGCAGTGATAAGTCATTATTAAAAGCTAAGTTCTAGCCGGACTCGGTGACTCAGCCTGTAATTCTGCGCCCTGGGAGGCTGAGGTGAGTGGATTGCCTGAGCCTGCGGGTTCGAGACCCGCCTGGGCAGTGAGACTTAATCTGTACGATAAATAAAAAATCAGCCAGGCTTGGTAGCACGTGACTGTAATTCCGGCTACTCAGAAGTCTGAGGCGGAAGGTTCGCTGGAGCCCAGCAGGTTGAGGTTACAGTGGCCGGGATTGGCCACTGCACTCCAGTCTGGGCGACAGAGTGAGACTCCAACTCAAAAAAAAAAAGCTAAGTTATATAATGTTGCATAGATGTTATTAAAGGTAGAGGTAGTAAATACTCAAAACTTGTCACTTGAAGTTATTTATGTCTATTGTATCCATGTGGTAGAAATATGATGTAATGGTGTACTATGTATTCAATTGACCTCACACTAGTAGCTAGACATGGTCTATGGTGGGAGTATTTACACTGGGGAAATTGGGAAACACTTTAAATCAGACTACTGTCAAGTGTTTACCAACACATCACTAGGCAGGACTATGTATACCAAAGAATAGACCAGAGGAAGAACAAACCTGTTTAGGTATTAATGTAAGTACAGCTAGAACAAGGAATTAGATTGGGGAGCGGAGGCTGGAGAGATTCTTCACAGATTTAGAGGACTCTCGAAATGCGAAAATCTTTGGAGAATACCTGATTTAACAACTGGATTCCACAAATAAGAAAGTGAGGCTCCGTATGGTAGTAATTTCCCCCAAACTGCACAGCAAATAAATGGCAGTGAGGGCTTGAATTAATGGTTCAGGACTAGTTCAACTATATTGTATACCCGTTTTTCTTCTCTTTCACACATCAGTGAAATGCCTGAGAACAATCATCAGCCTCATTTTGCACTTTGGCCGTGACAAGTTCTGAGTGAATGCCTCTTAGGTGACCCCCAAAGAACGCCATCAGAGCTGATGTAAGACCGAGCACGTTGATGGCAGCAAACTGCTGCTGCTCTGACTGAACAGCGTTTCTGCTCCTTGAAGCACGTTACTCTCCTCCCCTCAAATGAATGGCACATATTTCAATCCTAGGTAAGCAGACTGCATTGAAAAGTGGACAAAGAGGCACAGCGAAATAGGTATTTTCAAATTACATCCCAGAAACTCCAAGGTACCATTAGAGGCATCTCTGGGGATGCAGTGTTTGGGGAGAGGGTGAATGGGTGGGATCTCTCCACCCCATTCATTCTTCCTTCAAATGCTCGGCTTTATTTTTTATACTGGATTTCTGAATAGCATTTCTATAAAAAAAGTTTTCTGTTAAAATGAATTCTTAAAAGGAACTATATTAGTGGAAGAGCATTCGTTTTTGAACTAGGGCAGTCCTGGAATCAAATGGCCGGTATGATCTTGGGGAAGTTGTTTAAACTCTCTACCTTGAAAAGTATATATAATAATTTTACTAATGCCATGCTTGGCACATGGGAGACATTATTTTTATGGCGATAACTATAGCTGTTCCACTAATATTACAGAAGTCTTGAGCTTGGTAACCTAGTTTCTAAACAGTAGCTTTATATACAAGCTCCATCAAGTTGACCATCCTTTTTAGTTTTGCACAATAGTGTTTAGAAATGTGTTGCTTCTAGACTGTTTCTAATGGAAACTTTCAATTCCAAACAGAGAAAATAATAGCAACAATAATAATTTATCTTTTGGCTCTCAATGGTTCTTCACATCTTTCTTGTTTGAACTTCAAAATTATCCAACTGGGTCAAAGGACAAACACTACTCTCTCCATTGCACAGATCAAGAAATGGAAGCAGAGGGAAAAAAACCACTCATTAGTCAGAGTTCCTATCACTCTCACTGTCTGTTTTTCCTCCCTCTGGGCTTCTTAGTTCCAAAGCTGGGCTTGCTAATTCTCTTATATGTAAGGCCACTCTCACTCTAGTTTTCTGATGAATGATTGAGACCTGAGAAGTGTTTAAACAAATATCAGTTCCAATCCCGCCACCCCCACATAACCTATGAGTCTTCCTTAAGTTTTCTGTTTTGGGTGACCTGGAATTTTCCCTGAGTTATGCTTCTCTGCTCCACTGAGAGAGTTTCTATGCCTGATACCTCACCAGGGTTTCCTGCAGGTTGGAAAAGTCTCCTACTTTGTCTTGCAACTCCGGTATAGTTCACTTGACGCAAATGAGACTGGGAATTACAATGAGATTGAACTGAGTCATTTTCCAACCGTGCTGCTTCCATCCCCTCCTCCTACTTCTCCGTCTAGCAACTCCCTTCCCTCCCTCACTCTCCCAAATCTGAGCAGCTTTAGGACTCCCCTCCTCTCTCTAGACTATCTCACAGTCATACCTCACTATAATATATCAAATGTGTTCCTCATACATTGATCTTGCAGCAGGAACTGAGCAAAACATAAAGTCGAAGTTCTCGTTATTCTTAACCCAAGGGAAGAGGATGGTGAGTAAAACTGTCAGCAACAGAAATAAACATGTTATCCATATATTAATTAAGAATTATGGGAAGTCTATACCCAGTACGCTGTATTTTAGGCATGGAAAAATAAGAGCGAATAATGTGAAAATATAATAATTGAGGGCACAAGCGTTCCTCTAAGAATGATCCTAGGTAATATTCGGAATAGTTATTTATAGATCTGGAGATTAAATATTGAAAAGGCAAGGACTTAGGCATTTTAGGAAAATATTATTTTTGGCGAAAAGAGAGAAAGGACACACAGAGATGGTTAGCTGAGGCCGTACCATGCAAGGGAAGTAATAGAGGATATGATATGAACAGAGAACGAGAAAGGATTATGGAGAACTTTGAAAGGGTGGAAACTTGAACTTTCCAAGATGGGGGGGAGGATTGGTGGAGAAATGCGGTTAGAAGTGAAGGATGAAATCAAACTGGGAAAGAATCCATTCATGGCATGTTAGGAAAGATGGATGACAGAACAAGTGAGATGAAAGGAAGGGAAATTGAGTCATAGGCCCCCATTCCAAATACTCAGTGCTGAAGGGAATGGAGCAAACAGCTCAGCTTAAAAAGAACTCGTGACTGGATATACTCAATGAGAGTGAAACTCCTTTCTTCCAGTTCCTTCTTGAAAATATAAACAACATGCAAATTCAAATAAAAAAAATTCTTCCTGTGTCACATTGAGAAACCTTCTGTTTTCTTTGTTGGTGTGACTCACTTGAGACTATTCCTACAAGAATGCAATTTGTAGGGATGGGCAGACCTGTTGGGGAAAAAACAAGAACCTCTCTGGAATTTTACCCATTCTTAGGACCATAGATTTTAATAGTTTTTTTTTTTTTTTTTTAAACAGAGATCACTATTCCTTTTAAAAGACTCAATTAGTTTAGGTTTGTAGAGGAAAAAATGTCTCAGATATCACAGCACAACTAGGTTGAGGTACAAAAGACATCTCAGAATAGTTCTTAAAGAAGCAATGGTTGATGTTCAATGACTTTAAAAAACAACTACACTTCTCTAGCTAAAGTCTTACTTACCCAAGCAGGTGCAGAGAAGCAGGTACACTTGGTGAAGGAGTGGAATGAAGGATGGATATTTGGGAAGTGCAGGTCCAGGAGTAAAGAAAAATTGAAGAGTTTATTAGTCATAGCTAGATGGTAGAAAAGAAAGGAGTCAGGAAAGTAAGAGGTAACCATAGCTCAAATCCAATCAAAGAATCAAAGTCTTTTACTTTACATAAAATATTTTTATGGTACAAAGTATCTGTGTGTGAGGGTTTAAATGTGTACGTTTGTGGCTACTATATAAAACTATGATCTTCCTTCCATAAACCTAAAATCCACATTGCAAATTTTGGAACAGACATAGGAGAAAAACAAAAATTAAGTTCCTGTAGATTTACAAATGCTGTTAAGGATTGATGCCCTTATTTTTTTCTTGTTTTTTTGTGTTTTTTTTTTTCCTTTTTGGGGAAGGCAGAAGTGAAATGATGTGATCTTGATTTTAGAACATTTAATCATGCCATAGTTTATAAGGTGTTGCACTCAAAACAGGGAAAGAACATTGAATAATGCCTTTTGACATTCCTTCCTTTCCTATCTTCCATTCCTAGGGAGAAAAATCTAAGGTAGTCATGGGTATTTGAAAAGAAATGATAATAATTCAATGATACGAGAGAGCGAGAGAGCGAGAATGGCCAGAGAGCGGTTCTGGGGAGCACACTGGTACATTGGGGACCATGTGTGAAATCTCTGAGCCAAGTGGTGGGAGGTAAGATCAATGGCATTTTAAAGGGTACCCTAGCAATACAGATTCATCTGTTTAATTTGAACCTGTCCCTTAAGAATTTTTTCTGAAAGGACTGACACTAAAACAAGAATAACATTATTTGAGGAGAAAATATGCAATCTTCCCTAGTTCTTTTCTGAAACCAAACACAAGTCATATGTACTTAGTTCTTTCTAAATGAGTTATATTTCTTTACAGTAAGTACAATTGCATTTACCAGTGCTTTGTGACTATGGCTATGTGTGTTTTATCAAATTTGCACAGCATATTTGTGACGACCTAACTTCAAATACAGTTATATGGCATACAAAACATTAATTTTGGAGACTCCCTGAGAAACACATTCAAGAGATATTGAGTCATCCTCTTGAAGAGACTGAAACCAAGATTGACAAGAGGCCTTGATGACTATTAAGAAAAGACATGAAATTTATACTGAGGACCATGGACAGAGAATATGGTGGGTCCGCATGTGAGCCCCAAATCAAAAGTCTCAAGAACAAAGTCTGAAATGTTGGCTTTTCCATGGTGGCTGTTTCTCATATGGGGAACTCTATGATTCAGGTTAACAGCAGAGAGGCACTTATTTAAGAATAATTAAGGATTCTTTTTAGCCCGCCAAAGAAGGCCAAATTGTATCCAGATAAAACACTAGGAAAATCCTTGTGACGTTCAATGTGTTGCAAGATTGTGATTGACATATATGATTTTCCTCTTCCATTTGTAGATGAGTTATATTCCTGGAAGAAAGCAAACTTCTCTCACATTATCACTGAATTTATTTGCATTCACAGTCTTGATTTCCTAACAATACTGCAAGCTCTTTGATCCTGGACAACGCTTTATAATTCTTTCATATTTCTTCATGGCACTTAGGATAAGTATAGGCACAGAGCAGTTGTTAAATACACTTTTTTGGTTGATAAATTGAAATTGAAAAACTGCATAACTGTGTCAAAGATTCAGTTAATTCACAATTCTAGAAGCTTAGACTTGTAAATCTGTTAAAGTCAAATTGCTTTGATCACACAATGAAAGTGAACTGCTTTTTTTTTTTTCCAGCAGAGGTTGTTTTGCAATCCAAATTTTTTGGATTTTGCTTTGAAAAAGGTTGAAATGAAAGACATGGCAGTGAATCAGCAAGTTAAGAAGGTTAACAATTAGTCATAACTTTACTAGACGAGACAATTACACCATCTCTACCTTTTAAAAATAACCACATTTTTAATTAGAATTTAATCATAAAGGTCAGAGGTAGAGTAAGTTTAGAAAATCAGAAACACAATCTGTGTTGGCAAAACTGCTTCAGCTCAGATGTGTGAAGTTGACCAAATTAACTGAAACAGATGGTGAGAGGCTTTTTTTCCTTAAATGATCAATTGCTGATTAAATGATGTTAATGATCTTTAATATTTCAAGACTAGGTCTCAGAACTCAGGCTTGTAAATATGTTCCCATTTGTTTGTTCCTTAAAATGCTCTTGAAATATCAATTATTTGCTTTTCTGTTTTAACAAAGCACAAGATGAGGATTAAAAAAGATTGGTGCCTGAGTTTTGACTGCTTTGGTGGAACATGTGAATCTTCTGCTTTTTGATACATTTAGATCCCAGTGAGCCATCCATTTTGAAAGTACTAACTTCAGACAAAAATATCGACTTTATTTATTTATTTTAGAGACAGAGTCTTGCTCTCTTGCCCAGGCTGCTGGCGTGCAGTGGCACGATCAGAGCTCACGGCAGCCTCTAATTCCTGGGCTCAAGCAATCCACCCACCTCAGCCTCCTGAACTGGTGGGCACCCACCGCTCCGCCCAGCTAAGTTTGAAAGTTTTGTAGAGATGGTGGTCTCACTCTGTTGCCCCGGCTGAGCTCAAACTCCCGGACCCAAGTGGTCCTGTCCCCTCAGCCTCCCAAGCGCTGGGATTACAGGCATCAGTCACCGTCCTCAGCCAAAAAATATTAACTTCAGGTGACAGCTGCTGTTCTTGCTACCTATCATTCATAACAAAGGACTCTAACACTTAATGACATGAAGCAGCAATCATTTTATCATGTTCATTATTTTGGGTATCAGGAATTGGAACAGGACACACTCATCTGGGATTGCTGACCTGTACTCCCTGATGACTGGGGCCTCTGGTGGCATGGCCACGGCTCTGATGACTGGAATCGCCTGGTATGGCTAGACTGAGTGTCGGTATGGGCTGTTGGTTGTCTTTATTCTGCTCCATAATACTTCTATTGGACTGAAATGTCCGAGATGCCCTCTTTACTCATCTGTCTGGAATTTGAACTGGGGTGACTGGAACAGGTAGAGATGGCCAGGCATTCTTTTTTCCCTTTCCTCTCCTTCTCCCCCCCCCCACCTTTTTTCTCTTTTCTTCCCCTCTCCTCCTCCTCCTTCTTCTTTTGTTTCTCTCTCTCTCTCTCTTTATCTCTCTCTCTTACTCGACTAGCTTGGGTTTCTTCACAGCATGGTGGTTTCAGGGAAGTCAGACATCTTACATGGTGACTGGCTTCTCTGAAAAGAAGCTTTCCTATGGAGAGCATGCCAGAACACCCAGGTGAAACTGAAATATTTCTTATATGCTAACCTCAGAAGTCCTGAGATGTCACTTCTACCTTGTTCTATACATCAGACGAGTCATAAAAGCCACACAAGGTTCAAAGGAATGGATGGAAAGACGTGATGAGGTATGGCTTATATATATATACAAAGAGGAAAGGGGTGACCATTTTGAAGATAACTGACCATATTTTTTATGTTTGTTTTATTTTATGGGCTAGATTTCTCTAATAAGACATTTGTCTTCACCATCAGGCCTTTAAAAAACAAAAACAAAAAACACTGTATGTTCTTTCTGTAGTTCCACATGTGCTATCTTTTTAAAGCACCAAGTATCATGGGATCAGTATTTAATCATCAGTTTTCTATTTTGAGTCCAAGATACTACTTCAAATTGCTTTTCTCAGTCTCAAATCCACAAATATAAAGAAATACCCTTAATTTTCAGGAATTCTAATGACTAAACTTTTTCAGTAATGCCTTTATTTTCAACAATATCTTCAGCAACTAATACTGTTTATGCTAGAGCATTTCAAAGGTTATTAAATCCAATTGTACTGTACGTCAGAGCTTAATTTTTTTAAGTTCAGTGGTTCTCAGCTCGAGAGTTGATCTAATTATTATCTGATTTATTTGAGTTTTAAATCCATTGAACAGAGCCAGTCAGGTCTTATGTCATATAGCCCCATTTTGCTATCAAGAATATATATATATATATCTTTTATAAGTATTGCTGTTGTCAATTTGGATTAAATTACTGTACGGAGTTGGCTCCAGGGAAACATTTGAATCAGGCAACACTGGTCTTTGATGTTTGATGTTTTATATTTCCCTTTAAGGACTTTTTATTTTCCATGATGTCCTACTTTTTGGATTTCTAGGGTTCGTAATAACGCTTCTTCATACTTCCAGTAACGCTTCTTCATCCTTCCAGTACAGGCATCTGTAGGAGGTGCTTACGTAGAGATAAATTGCCATTCGTGAGGTCAATGATAATGAATAATTCAATGGGTTCCATTTTTGGAATTCTGGGAATGGAGATTCTTTCTCTTACAAGAAAACCCAACTCAAATTAGTTTAAATCAAAAGGAATTATGTGTACCGTACTATGACGACAGTCATGGCTTATTTCATTGCACTGGACTCTATGAAACTTCAAAGGTAATGTGTGCGGGTTTTAAAACAAATTGAAGATTTGTGGCAACCCTGCATGAAACAAGTCTTTTGGTAGCATTGTTTCCAATAACGTGTGCTCACTTTGTGTCCATGTGTCACATTTTGGGAATTCTTACCACATTCCAAACTTTTTTATTAGCATTATCTCTGTGATGTTGACCTGTTATCAGTGATCTTTCATGTTGTTATTGTGTTATTATTGTGTTTTGGGACACCAGAAACTGCCTGTACAAGACAACAAGTATAATCAATAGTTGTGTGTGTTCTGACTGTTCCACCAACTGGCCATTCCCCCACCTCTCAGGCCTCCCAGTTACCTGAGTCTCAATAATATTGAAATTAGGTCATTTAATAATCCTACAATGGCCTCTAAGTGTTCACATGAAGGGAGGAATCACATGTTTCTGGCTTCAAATTAAAAGCTAGAAATCATTAAGCTTAGTGACAAAGACATGCCAAAAACTGAGATAGGCAGAAAGCTTGGCTTCTTGTTCTAAACAGTCAGCCAAGCTGTGACTGCAAAGGCAAAGTGTTTTTAAATAAAATCAGAAATGCTGTTGCAGTGAATACATGAATGATAAGCAAACAAGACAGCCTTACTGCTGGAATGGAGAGAGTTTCAGTGTCTGGGTAAAAGAGCAAACCAGCCATAACATTCCCTGTAGCTGGAGCCTAATCCAGAGCAAGGACTTGACTCTAAATTTCTATGAAAGTTGAGAGAGGGGAGAAAGTTACCAAAGAAAGGCTGGAAGGCAGTGGTGGGTTCATGAGGTTTAAGGAAAGAAGCTGTAAGGTGAAGCAGCAAACGCTGATGGAGAAGCTGCAGTAAGTTATCCAGAAGATGTAGCTAAGATAATTGACTAAGATGAGTACGGTAAACAACAGGTTTTCAGTGTAGATGAGACAGCTTTATATTGGAAGAAGATGCCATCTAGGAGTTTCGTAGCTAGAGAGAAGCCTGGCCTCAGAGCTTTGAAGGATGTGCTGACTCTCGGAAGGTAAAGCAGCTGGTGACTTTCTGTTGAAGTCATTTCTCAAATACCATTCCAAAAATCCTAAGCCAGGCTCCGTGACTCAGCCTGTCATCCCAGCACTTTGGGAAACTGAGGCGAGTGGATGGCCTGAGCCCGCGAATTCAAGACCAGCCCAGGCAACTCGGCAAGACCTCGTCTCTACAATACATCAAAAATTCGCCGGGTGTGGTAGCACATGCCTGTAGTTCCAGCTACTTGGAAGGCTGAGGCGGAAAGATCACCAGAGCCCAGTGGGGCAATGTTGGGGTGGCCGTGAGTGTGCCACTGCACTCCAGCCTGGGCGACAGAGTGAGACTCTGGCTCGAAAAAAAAGAATTTCTAAGGCCTTTAAGAATTATGCTAGATCTACTCTGCCTGTGCTGTTTAAATGGAACAATAAAGCCTAGATGACAGCACATCTGTTTACAACCTTGTTTATATTTTAAGCCCACTGTTGAGACTTACTGTTAAAAAAAAAATTCTTTCAAGATATTTTTGCTCATTGGCAATGCACCTGATCACCCGCTAACTCTGATGGTGACATACAAGTATGTTAATACTGTTTAATGACTGCTAACACAGCTTTTATTCTGCAGCCTGTGGCTTAAGGAGTAATTTTGATCTTCAAGATTTATTTTTTAAGAAATACATTTCATAAGGCTATGGTTGTCATAACTATTGATTCCTCTGGTGGTCTGGGCAAACTAAATTGAAAACCTTTCGGGAAGAAAACATCATTTTATTATTTATTTGTTTGTTTTTGATTAGGAGTTGCTCACTCTGTCACCCAGGCTGGAGTGCAGTGGCACACTCATGGCCAATGCAGCCTTGACCCACCAGGCTCAGGCAATCCTTCCGCCTCAACCTTCCCAGCAGCTGGAACTACAGCGCACGCCACCATGCCCAGATAATTTTTTGATCTATTGTAGAGACAAGGTCTCGCCAAGTTTCCCAGGCTGATCTTGAACCCCTGGACCCAGGCCATCCTTGCACCTCCGTCTCCCATAATGCTGGTATTACAGGTGTGAGCCACTACGCCCAGCTAGGCATACATCATTTTAGAAGCCATTAAGAAGAGTCATAATATTAATATGAACAGGAGTCTCGACGAAGTAAATTCTAACCCTCATCAACGACTTTGAGAAGTTCAAGTCTTCAGTGGAGGAAGTAATTGCAGATATGGTGGGAATAGTCATAGGGGTAGGATTAGAAGTGAAAGCTGAGGATGTGACCGAATTGCTGCAGCCTCGTGATTAAACTTGAACAGATGAGGAGTTGCTTCTTATGGATAACAAACAGAGGAGTCTCTGGAGATAGAATCTACAACTGGGGAAAACGATGTGAAAATGTTTGAAATGGCAACGAACGATTGAAAGTACTGTAGAAACTTAGTTGATAAAGCAGCAGTAGAATTTGAGAGGATTGACTTCAATTTTGAAATAAGTTCTACTGTGGGTAAATTGATACCAAATAGCATTGCATAC
Organism: Carlito syrichta; assembly: GCF_000164805.1. Taxonomy (NCBI): domain Eukaryota; kingdom Metazoa; phylum Chordata; class Mammalia; order Primates; family Tarsiidae; genus Carlito; species Carlito syrichta. Next base: position 35,248 of record NW_007022154.1, read on the forward strand.
TACAGAGAAATCTTTTGTGAAAGGAAGGGTCAATCAGTGCATAAACTTTATCGTTGTCTTATTTTAAGAAATCGCCACGGGTACGCCGACCTGTAGCAACTGCTACCCTGATCAGTCAGCAACCATCAACACCAAGGCATTACTCTCCACCAGCAAAAAGATGCTGCCTTGCTGAAGTCTCAGATGATTGTCAGCATTTTTAGCAATAAAATATGTTTAAATTAAAGTGTGCACTCTTTTAAAGATATAAAATACTATTGCACACTTAATGGACTATGGTGTAGCATAGACATAACTTTTTTATGTACTGGGAAGCCAAAACATTGTGTGCCTTGCTTGGTTGCGATATTTGCTTTATCACAGAGTTTTGGAACCCAGTCCACCATATCTTTGAGGTACGCCTGAACCTTTCTGCATCACTTAAATTAGGCTCAAATGATGTCTGTCAGCAGAATGCACTTCTTGCCTCTGGTGTCTCTAGGATGTCTTCCTTGTCACACAGATGGTGGCAACTTAGTTGACACGATACTTAGGGAATCTCAAAAGTCTTCATTTCAAGAAGAATCCCCACATTGAGCCTCGAGGGCTCTGATCAGTCTAATGTGGGGCAGATGCATGCCTCTGAAGCTGTGGCCTGGGAGACAGAATGTCCTGATTGACTCACCTGGTTTTGTGCTCCATTCTTGGAGTTGAAGGATGGTACCAGAAACACAAGGGCTGAACATAGAAAAGTATGTTTCCCTGGAAGCAAGTTCAGGGTGCTTCTGCCATTGGAGTGGAAGTCAGTGGCAGGCAGTAGCCCGACAATCACAAAACAAACGGAGTCACGCCTTCTCTCCCTCTGCTTTACCTTCCTCTCAACAGCACCACCCTGCTTCTGCTGCAGTCCCTTAGCACCTCTGTTTTGGTGAGTTGTCAAGAAGCCATGAAGGTATCTGATGGTGGGTGGCTTTCCCTCAAACCTTGGTCTCTCACATTCCCACACAGGCCCCATGAAACGCTTCGTGCACCTCACGCTAGAAAAATACTCTCTCCAAAAATAGTTTCTTTCTTTCTCTTGTGCCATCTGCATGTCTCCTTCTCTGTAGAGCTAAAAACCAAACGTTCTCACACATGTTCATTCACACAAATAGACTCCTGAGATTATTCACATTATTAGACACTAATTTCCATTTGCACTGCTTGGCCTGGAAGGTAGGAGTAGGAGAAGGAAATATGGGAAGGAAGAGACTAGCAAAAGTGATATATGTGGTAAGGAATAAAAGTCATCACTTCTGTGGGTCATGTATTACATACTGCTATTTCATGTGAATCATACATGGTCACGTCTGTTCTACAGATTTAAAGCCCGCATGAATTATATAACTAGAGTGATTCCCTACTTTACCTGTTATTTTATGGATGAAAGTAATAATTTGGAGGAGGTAGGAGAGTAAACATATTCTGGAGAAACAAAATGGGGTGGTGTGTTTCCTCAACTAGCTTTTTTTTTCCTTTTTTTTTTTTTTTTTGAGTTAGAGTCTCATCCAGACTGGAGTGCAGTGGCACACTTATGGCCACCCCAGCGTCGACCTCCTGGGCTCCGGCGATCCTTCCACCTCAGCCTTCCAAGTAGCCAGAACTACAGGTGCGCACTACCATGCCCAGCTGATTTTTTGATTTATTGTAGAGACGAGGTCTTGCCGAGTTGCCTGGGTTACTAGTCTCGAACCCATGGGCTCAGGCAATCCACTCGCTTCAGCTTTCCAAAGTGCTGGGATTACAGGCTTGAGCCACCACACCTGGCCCTTAATTAGCTTTTAAAAGACAATTTGGTGTCATAGCAGCTCATATTTGAAATGTGCACTTTCTATTAGAGAGAAGACAAGTAAATGAGAATTCATATATAAAATTCCATCTTTTCAATGTTAAATTCATCTTCCTGATATCTAAGACAGAAAATCCTTATGTACACAGAGTTCGGCTCTGTGGGAATAGGAGAGGTATATAGGTGGTGGCTGGTAAGGAGGGAGTAGAAAGCAGAAGAATATTATCATTTACTGAACTCCTAGAACGTTCTAGGTACCGTGTAGGTGCTCCCTCCTAAATCTTTTCATATATTCATCACAACCCCCCTCTAAGAAATGGTTATAACTATTATGAGCATTTTACAATAGAAAATCCATGGCTCAAATAAGTTTGAAATCCTACCTAGGGCGAGTTAGTGCAAAGTTGTGATTTGAATTGAGGCATATAACTTCAAAGCCCACATCCTTTAGATGCACCTGTCTGGTAGCCTGGCTAACATTGTGCTTCTAAGCCCTGCCATTTTGCTTTTATTTAAAACAAAAATCATCCTGGCTGACTTTATCTGACTCAGGATGACTGAGTGTTATCTCTTTCCAGGATCTAAAGCATGTCCAGGTAGCTTTTTTTTTTAACCTCATAGCTATAGTTCCATCTCTTAGTGTATTCTTTAGATTGCACCTTCTTCTCCTTTGCTTTTTCACACTCCAGCAAGTCTAGTCACATCTGTTTTGTCTTCTGCCACAAAATTAATAGCCATTGTGCAACTGACTGTGACATTAGTAAAAATGCCATGAAGGCTCCATGGTTTCACCTTTTATAGGACATCTATCAATATATATATCTGTATCAATATTTTTTCATGCTTTTATTTCTACTTCAGTTGCTAGTACTGTCATACTTCTATAGCTAAGGGAAGCTTGATTTTGTTGCCCCTTGTTTCTTTAAAGTTTTCTCTGTCCTCCTTTCGCCGCTGCCACTGATGACACACATGAACTCTACTGTAAGCCTCTCGTTCCTCATATAACTCAAGGATTATAATATTTAAATATATAAATATGACTATAATATTTATAATGATCTTATAGATGACCTCTGCCTCCTAGAGTTGTTGAGATTATCAAATGAGACACTGCACTTGAAGTGTCCAGCACAGTACACAGCACTCATAGTAAGGGCAGTAGCTGTCAGTGGTCCTGCTGATGTTATCTTCATTTGGTATATGTAGGAATTGAGGTGCTGAGATTCCATGTCAAGTGCTCTTCTCCCTCCTGGATGCAGCTTCCTTTGTCATTCAAAGTAGTTAATGTATTCCCAGACTGTCAGAACTCACTTTGAGATTCCTGTTGTCACTCTTAGGGTGACATGCTTTTCCTTCCCAGATGCAAATCTTACTCAATTTGTGAAATGTATTGGAGGCACCTGTGTAAAAAGCATGGAATACACCACAGACAATTTGAAATATAAAAAAGAAAGAAAATCCAATAGAGAATTATTTCTCCTCTGATGCAATTATTCCCAAAGTTAAACATGCAAATATTCCTCTGGTATCTACATATAAACCTGGTCTCTTTCCATAGGGAAGGCCATGATCTTCCACCTTTCTTTGTGCTCCAGCAGGATTATCTGGTCACCATATTGTGAATATAATAACCTGGAAAAGCTGTATCTATCAGAATTCCTCTAAGAAAGAATAGATAGGAAGGAACACATTGACAAATGGCTTGTGGAGAGGGTGAGATTACCAAGAAACAAGGTCTGGTTAGCTGAAGAACATTTCTGCTCTGAAGGAAATAAGCACATTTAGGGTTCGAGGTGAATTTCTTGACAAAATGGAAGAGAGAGAATGCTTTATTGAAAGAAAGGGAGGAAAAGATACTCGGTTATGGTACAGAAGAGGCTTGGCAAGGTGCACCTTTTTCACAGTGATATAGGGAACATCTGATAGGGTGGAATATTGATGTCAGTCTTCTCCACTTTCCCTTTAAGATGATAATTCAACTCTGTATTACTTGCTAATGTGTGGTAGGACTGAATTTTTTTTTTTTTTTGAGAAAGCAGGATTTATTGAGAGCACAGAAAAGCTTCCACAGTGGGTAGGAGGGACCTGAGGGGGTTGCCCAGGAATGAGTTTTTTTATGGTGACTATGAGGAAGTCCGAAGTCTTGCTTTAAGGTAGGAGACAAACAAAAAACAAGAAAGCCTAGTACACAGAAAGCGCCAAATGTTTATTGAAAAAAGGGATGAATAAATGAGCAAGCATAAATTTGGATATCTGCATATAAACTTACGCTGATTTACAATTAGAGAAAGAGATTCAATGCAAAAGAACCAGATAAAATTTTCCATAAAACATCCCTTAATTTGATAACTTTTGCTTACTCTGAAGAATGCATACTAGCTATGATTGTCAGTTATTGAATTCGTGATCTCCACTTTCTCCAACAAGCTTCTACAAAGCTATGATCTCTTATAACCTCACATCACCAAGGCTTTTCAGAAGATTTTCTGGCTCAGATTTGATATTTGCTTATTATGGAGTGGAAAAAGTCATCTGAAATTTGATCGTGACTTCTGGCAAATGGAGTGGTTTTTTTAAATTTTTATTTTCTATAAATTAAAAAAAAATGAAAAACATTCCATGTATCAGTGACACCATGAAATGTGATTTGCATTCAGAAAGTCAGCTCTTGATGGCATAAACTACGCTGGCCTTTGTACCATAAGACACAGAGGAACAAAACAAGTAACGCCTCTCTGTAAAGAAGATACACCAAAGTTTTAATGGGTCAGTTTACTTTTCTTCACTAGAAAAACATGACTCATTTTATAAAATTTCTTATTTAAATCATATCAAATTTAAGATTTCTTTCTTTGGGGTTAGAAGAAGAATTTTAGACATTTCCTATGGGAAAAGGAATTATTTATTTAACCACTCTGTTAGTTTGCTCAGTCAGGCTTTTGTTATATAAGAAGGTTACACAAAGGTAAAGAGTGAAGCAACTTGTACTAATTTTTATTAGTATTAGTCATGGTTCTCCAGAGAAACAGAACCAATAGTATATATGTATATATAAGAGAATATTTGTAATAAGAATTAGCTCATGTGATAATGGAGGCTGAGAAATCCCACACTCTACCGTCTGCAAGCTAGAGAACCAGGAAAGCTAGTGGTGTGATTCAGTTTGATACCTAGGGGGCCAATGGTAGAATGTTTAGTTCAAAGTTGAAGGCCTGAGAACTGTAGGACCCCAGGTGTAAGTCATAGAGTCTGAAGATCTGAGAACCTAGAGCCTAATGTCCAAGGGCAGGAGAATGTCCAATGTACCAACTCAAGAAGAGAGAGAGAAAATTAGCTTTTTCTCTGTTTTTTGTTCTATCTGAGCCCTCAACAGATTGCATAATACCCATTTACACTGTTGAGGGCCGATCTTCTCCACTCAATTACTGATTTAAATGCTAATCTATTCCGGAAGCACCCCCACAGAAAACCTAAAAGAATGTTTTATTAGCTATGGGCATCCCTTAACCCAATCAAGATGACAAAAATCAAGCATCATTGTTTGTCCCGATGTGTTAATTAAAATATATTGAATTCCAATATGTCATTCCAATGCACTGATTAACAACTAGAAAAGAGACGCAGTGCTTTGTCTGGTCCACTACCGGGGGAGCGAGGCCCAGTTAGAAGCCTGAACTTGACCTGCATGCAGCCTGCTTATATAGTTAACCCTCACTTGTACCCCACATCTCTAAAATAAATAAATAAAATTATTTTCTCCTTTTAAAAAAGAATATGCTAAAATTTTTCTATTAGGCATCACTTAATTTGATAATTTTTGTTTTGACTGAAGAACGCATAAAATATATTGCTAGTCTTTGAATTCATTATTTTCTACCTCCTCCAACAAGCTCCTCAGCCTTTCCTATTTGCCCCTGCTTCCAAGCAGGGTGGGTGTGATGGATTGGGTGGGGCACCATGCAATGCAATTACTAGGTCTGGTGGATTGGAAGGGAGGTCCATGCAAACCCTACATAAGATTTTTAAGAAGAATGTCCTTGCTTGAAGCCCTCCAATACTGTTTCCACCAAAATAAAACTCATTCTTTTTGTCTTTCTCTCTAGATGTAATGCCCCCAATTTCAGGAGTCAGTATTGGTTTTGCTTCTTGTTACACATCCAACATTTATTCTTGTCTATTCAATCTTCAAAATATCTAGCCAAGCCAGCTTGGAGGCTCAGCCTGTAATCCCAGTGCTTTGGGAGGCTGAGGTGAGTGGATTGCCTGAGCCCGCGGGTTTGAGACCCGCCTGGGCAACTTGGCAAGATCTCTACAATTAGCCCGGCGTGGTAGCACATGCCTGTTATTCCAGCTACCTGGAAGGTTGAGGCAGAAGGATCGCCGGAGCCCAGCAGGTTGAGGCTGCGGTGGCTGGGAGCGTGCCACTGCACTCCAGTCTGGGTGACAGAGTGAGACTCCAACTCAAAACAAGCAAGCAAACAAACAAACAAACAAACAAAAAAACAACAAAATATCTATCCAGATTCTAAAGTTCTCTCCTGCCTCTCTCCTCTTGACTTGCTCTGAGCCTGTGCTTTCAAATTTGCCTGGTAAGAAGAATCACCAGAGTAATTTGTTAAATACACAAATTGCTGAATTTCACCTCAAGTTTGTTGAATCAGATTTTCTTTTAATGTTTCAAGTGTTTTTAAAAAAATATTTAAATTAATATTATTTTAAATTGCCAGATATAATAGTTTTCACTTATGGAGTACAATGTGATGTTTGATACATGTATACAATGTGGAAAAATTAAGTCAAGCTTTGAAAAAGAGGTTAGCAAGAATGTGTGATTTCAAAAGACACAAGGTGACGCTTGCTAAGCAAGCATGGGAGTTGCAGAAAGTCACTGTCATCTTTTTTTGCTTGGATCGCTGCAAAAGTCTTCTAACTAATGTTGAAGCTTCAGCTCTGGTCAGTTCTCTAAACATCAGTAAAAAGGGGTTTTTAAAAAGTTCATTTCTGTGAAGGATGTGATTAGAAATGCATTGACTCTGAAGATCGCTTTGTGCAATACAGACATTTTAACAACGTTAATTCTTTCAAATGATGAACAAGGGCTGTCTTTCCGCTTACTTGTGGCTTCTCTAATTTCTTTCTCTTTTTTTTGCCTTTATTTATGTAGCCAGAATTCATTTGTCAACTACTGGGAACAGCTGGGCATTAGCAATTCAAAACAGTGGCCCTTCTTCTAACATCATCACTATCTACCCTGAAGGTTAAGTTATAGGGGGCATAAAATTCAGGTATAAGTCTGAAGCGTCAACATTTTAAGCCTATTTCCATATTTAGGAATAGTGAGTAAAAATGTTACTTTTTCATAATAAACTTTTAATTTTGGAATAGTGTTTTGGTCATAAAAAGTTGCAAAGCCGGGCTTGGTGGCTCAGCCTGTAATCCCGCGGTTTGGGAGGCCGAGGTGAGTGGATTGCCTGAGCCCGCGCGGGTTTGATACCTGCCTGGGCAACTTGGCGAGACCTCATCTCTACAATAAATAAAAAATTAGCCGGGTGTGGTAGCGTGCCTGTAGTTCCAGCTACTTGGGAGGCTGAGGTGGAAGGTTTGCCAGAGACCAGCAGGTCGAGGCTGCAGTGGCTGGGAGTGGCCACTGCACTCCAGTCTGGGCGACAGAGTGAGACTCCAACTCAAAAAAAAAAAAAAAAAAGCTGCAAAGATAGTCAGAAAGTACTTATATCCCTTTATCCAACTTCCCCTAAAGTTAGCCTATTATATCATCAACCACAGTTTGTTTGTCAAAACTAAGACATTAGTATTTAAGAATACTATTAACTAAATTATGCTATTTATTCAGATTTCCTTAATTTTTCTACATTTTCTGGTCCAAGATTTCATCCACAATACCACATTGGCATTTATTATTTTACTTTATTTTAAAGATATAGGGTACGATCTAATTTCTTTCATTAAAATTTTGTAGTTTTCATTGCAGAGATACTTTACCTCCTTGGTTAAATTTGTTCATGGGTATCTTTTTTTGGTAGCATAAATTGGATTGTTTTTTTGATTTCTTTTTCAGATGGTTTGAGATTGGCATATAGAATTGCTACTAATTTTTGTATGCTGGTTTTGTATTTTTACTATTCAACATCAGTGAAATAAAAACCACAATAAGATATCATCTCACCCTAATTAGAATGACCATTATGAAAAAAAATTACCAAACACTGACATGGATGCAGAGAAAGAGGAACATGCGCTCTTGTTGGAAATGTACATCGGTATAGCCATTATGGAAAACAGTGTGATGTTTCCTCAAAATTTAAAAAGAATAGAACTACCATATTATTTGGCAATTTCACTATTGGGTGTATATTCAAAGAAAATGACATCAGAATGCGGAAGAGATATCTACTCTACCAAGTTGGTTGCATCATTAGTCAAAATAGCCAAGATATGGAGTCAACCATATCTTGGAGTGTCCATCACTTGGATAAAGAAAATGTGGCCTACATACACAAAAGAATACTATCCAGCCATAAAAATAGAATATAATTCTGTCATCAGCAGCAGCATGGATGAGTCTAGAAGACATCATGTTATGTGAAATAAGTCAGGCACAGAAAGACAAATATTGCATGATCTCACTCACGCGCGAGCTCTAAAGAACTTGATTTCGTAGAGATAGAGTGTGAAAAAATGATTACCAATCTGTTTTCTTTCTTGCATAGTGCTCTCCAGGTACACAGGACTTCCTCCATAAATCCATCCTCAGAGCCTTTGCATGTTTGTTTCCTCTGCCTAGAACGTAATACATTTAGATATCTACTTGACTTGTATCTTAGACTCAACTCTTACCTCATCAGAGATCCTCTCTAGATAAACCATCAATGCCTCACCTGCTGGTATAATTTATTTTTCTTCATGTGATCCAAGTATCTGGTATATTGATGTCTTTGCTATTAGTGTTGTTATCTTATGTGTCTCTCCTAACAAAATGTAAGCTCCATGAGGGCAGGAACTATTTCTTTTAAGATATGTCTTGCCAAGATATAGAATGGCTCTTTAATTCAAGCTAGCTCTCTGTGTGTGTTTGTTCAACTATTAAATAAAAAAAAGATAAATATGTAAGTGAATGAATGAATGAATGAAAGGTAAGAAGTGTTTTCAGGCTCATTGGTTTATTAAATATAAGTAATGTAGAGATCACACTGGACAGAAGAGAAACAACTAATGACAGAAAGCCACAGCATATTTTGGTTGGATTCTCTTTTACGACTGAAAAGAACAAGTTATTGGGGCAATCCAATGTATGAGAACTTGCTTACTTTCACAAAGAAGTTTCCACTGAAGTTTGGAGTTTGGCAGTTTCAAAGTTTGAAGTTCAGCTTATTCTGAGCATCCTTCCTTAACTGGTCTTACTGAATAAGAACACTAAGAGCATAATAAAATGTCTGTTTAATTTGCTCCATTTAACTACCTTTATTCAACTAATTTAAAGGACATTGTGTTAGTTTGCTAGAGCTGCCATAACAAATACCATAGACTGAGCAGCTTTAACCACAGACGTTGATTTTTTCACAATTCTAGAGGATAGACTGAAATCAAAGTGTCAGCTGAGCTGGTCTTTTCCTGAGGCCTCTCTTTGGCTTCTAGACGGCTTTCTCCTTTTGTCTTCATTGGTCTTTCCTCCGTGTGTGTCTGTGTCTTCTCTTTTTAATAAATTCACCAGTCATAGTGGATCAGGGCCCATCCATTAATCTCATTTAACCTTAATTACTGCTTTAAAAACCTATCTCCAAATAGAATCGCATTCTGAAATACTAGGAGTTAGGAGTTCAACAAACAAATTGAAAGAAAAGACAGTTCAACCCATATAGACCCAGTGAAGACTTTGCAACTGTATATATAAAGGTAAAACAGAATCTGCCAGAAATGAATTGAACTCACATTATGGGAAAATTCCCATGGGAATTTAGCTGCAGAATAACTCTGTATCTCTCTAGATTCCCTACATGCACACATATCTAGGTGTATAAAATAATGTCTACAGTATCTGAGAATAATCAGCAGTTTTTTTTCCTGATAAACAAGATGCCTGTATTAAATTTATTTATTATTTTAAAAATCTCAGACTTATTTCTCTCATTCTTTTCTTCCTATTCTGTTTCTCTATTTGTATTCTTCACACAATATTGTTCATATCAAATGAGCGACTTGAGATGCAAATGTTAATTTCTGTTAATAGATTTGTGTGAATATTGCTCTGAAAATGATGAGTGGTACATTGAATTTTTATAAAATATAGGATATATAACTACATGTATTTCTGAAATTTACTCTGTCATATTTTTTAATCCTGGAAAATTAACAAAGTCTTTAATGAAGGCTAGGCAAGCATAGTGTAGTGTTGTTGTTTTTTTTCTTCTTTTCTTTTTTTTTTTTTTTGAGTTGGAGTCTCACTCTGTCACCCAGACTGGAGTGCAGTGGCCACTCCCGGCCACCACAGCCTCGACCTGCTAGGCTCCGGTGATCCTTCCGCCTCAGCCTTCCAGGTAGCTGGAACAACAGACGCATGCTACCGTGCCTGGCTAATTTTTTTATTTATTTATTGTAGAGATGAGGTCTTGCCTGCCCAGGCGGGTCTCAAACCCGTGGGCTCAGGCAATCCACTCACCTCAGCCTCCCAAAGGCACAGGATTACCGGCTGAGCCACCGAGTCCGGCTGTGTAGTGTTTTTAAAGTGTGATCCATGGAGCACTTGGGCAGAGGGGGAGGCAGAGAATGTCATTTCCCCCAAGACTTTTGCAGGAGGTTTGTGAAGTCAGAACTATATAACATTGAGACAATATTTACCTCTTTTAATTTGTTGACATTTTTACTGATGTTGAAAAGCACCATGGAAGGTTAAACTGCTGATACCTTGCAGATTAAGGCAAGAGCACCAAATTAGACCAGTAGTCTCTAAAACTTAATAGCACGCATATGCAACTAAAAAACAAAAACTGTTACTTTTTGGTCTGATTGGTGTAAAATGATATCTCATTGTGGTTTTGATTTGTATTTCTCTGATGATTAGTTATGTTTGCTGGAGTCCAGCTCCAGGAGAGAGTCAGGGCTTGAGACGGGAGAATCAGGAAGCAGCAAAAAAGAAAAGACGAAAACGACAGGAAATCTCTTCCTGGGGAGAGCCCAAGACTCTGCCAACTTTTATTTATTTTTCACAAGCTTGTATAGGTTTTCCACTCAGCCCTGTACCCACAAATGTATCTTATGTTGCTAACCAAACGCCCACGTACATCCTTTTTGCACTCACAATAAGGTTGACCTTTAACAATTTCAACCACAGATGGTGTTTTTCTTAGGTCAAACATTTATGAACGTCCTGGTTTTCTTCCTAACTTTCTCATAACTATTTACTATTATAGGCCGATAATATCCTTACCTATAAAGCTAAACCTTAACCCTAAGTCTTATTTAACTTACTACTATATATTTATTTCTATTAATCTTATTTCTATCCTTATGTCTCTATATTTTCTTAACTATCACTTATACTATTAAATATCTCTTATCTCACTAGTTTATCTTATCTTACTATCTTATTATTAATATTCTAAATTCTATCTTCATTAAACTACTTATTTAATCCTAAAATATCTTAACCTATTCTTTATCTCAAATGGTTGTTTTCCACCAGCTCTCAGCTAAGGTCTGTTGTTTATGAGGAAGTGGCCGACTCGTTCTTCTCGGCCTCCTGCTGTTACCGAAAAACCTCCTCACACAACCTAAGGGGCACCCTTTTGGCTGCAATCTCCCCTCCATTATGCCTATGTATAATTTTTGCTGTCAAATGCCATCATCCACTTGTGCATCTATTATCTCAATTAAAGAGGGAACATTCTCAAGCCTATGCACTCAATCCTTCAAAGTTAGGGAAGGTCTGTCAACAGGATCCATGGGGCTTTGCCTCCGTCATAGCCGCATTTTTCTGGGGCCTTGCTCCCAGTTGGCGTTTTTCCTGTTTTCAGGTCCCTTTTACCTTACTTTACTAGTGATTGTGGTTCCCGACATATGTTGAGCATTTTTTCATATGCTTCTTGGCCATATGTATATCTTCTTTTAAAAAATATCTATTCATGTCCATTGTCCACCTTCTAATGATGCTATTTTGTTGTGATTATTGTTGAGTTGTTTGAGTTCCTTATAAATTCTGTATATCAAATTCCTGTCAGATTCATAGTTTGTAAATATTCTCCACATTCTGCTGGCTTTCTGTTCACTCTGTTGATTATTTATTGTTTATCTTTTTAATTTAATTAAGTCCTACTTGTCTATTTTTGTTTGTGTTGCTGTACTTTTGAGGTCTTAGTCATGAATTTGAGGATGTGAAGAAAAGGAATTCTTATATTCTGTTGGTGGGAATTTAAATTAGTACAACCTTTATGGAAAACAGATGGAGATTTCTTAAAGAATTAATAATAAAACTATTTTCAATCCAGTAGTTCCACTGCTGGGTATATACCTAAAGGAAAAGAAATAATTATATCAGAAGGAAATTTGCATTCATATGTTAGTCACAATAGCAAAGATATAGAACCAAATTAAGTGTCTATCAATGATGACTGGCTAAAGAAATTTTTGTGTGTGTGTGCGCGTGCGCGTGTGTGTGTGTGTGTGTATGTGTACAATGGAATGCTATTCAGTCATAAAAAATGGAATCATGGGGTTTTCAGTGATATAGATGGAACAGGACTGTCTAGTTAAGTGAAACAACTCAGAAACCTAAATTCAGATACTGCACGGTCTCACTTCTAAATCAGGGCTAGATGATGTGCACGCATGCGTATAGAGCGTGGATTAATAGTCATTGGAGACTGGGGAGTGTGGACTCACAGAAGAAAGGTGAGGGATGAGAAATTACTTAATGGATACAATATATACTATTCAGGTGATGGTTACACTAAAAACCTGTACTTCCCCACTATCCAATATACCCATGTAACAAAACTGCACTTGTATTCCTTAAATTTATACAAAAAAAGAAAGAAATATCACTTTTACTAAAAAATGTTCTTGATAAGCAAAATAGAAAGAAACAAGAAAAAGCATATGAGTGATTGAGTTGTAATCTGAACTAGCTATTTTTTTCCCACAGAACACAATTGTTACTTGAAAAAACAACTAAGAGATAAACTATGAATTTTCAGATTTGGGCATTTGGGAGACATTTTCTTGAAAATAATCAAAATGGGCCTGTTACATCATGGGAAATGAGTGATAATATTTGATGCTAGCAATGAAATTTAAGATTTCAAGTAAAATTAAACTTTTAAAAAATTCATATCTGTTACTATAAGCTTGACATTTTCCCAGTATTTAAAGACTTAGCTGATGGGATTAAAGGTGATATTAACAGCATGAATTTAGGTATTTGATTATAAAATACATTAACATTTGGAGGATCTGTATAACTCAATGTACAATATTTTATATATGACAAATGCAAACTTGTGAATAACTAAAAGATTCATTCAAATGCAAGATAGACTAAGGTATTTTAATAGAAGTGGGAGTGAAAGTTCATTTATATTGTTTTAACATTATATTAACATTTAACATTTTAACTTTGTGACTAACCTTTAGGAAATCATCACTAGTTGAGTTTTAATGACGTATCAAAGTAAGTATTCACAATTATCTAAGAAAACTCTTCTTTCTTTCTCAACTACATATCTGTGCGTGAATGAATTTTCTTCACATAGCTCAGCTAAAACAATATATGACAACAGATGGAATGCACAGACTGGCACGAGAATCCAGTCATCTGTTATGCCAGATATTAAAGAAACTTTCAAACTTTTGAAGCAATGTTAGTCTTCTCACTAAATAATTTTTAGGTAATATAGCTACTTCCATACAATATATGTTATTCATATTAACATATAATTGATTTCTTATTGTTATGAGAAAACAAATAAGTAAATAAATATACTATTAAATTTCCATGTAAGCAAAAACTCTTCACGACTCAGTAAGTTTTCCTTTTTTTTTTTGAGTTGGAGTCTTACTCTGTCACCCAGGCTGGAATGCAGTGGCACGCTCAGGGCCACCACAGCCTCGACCTGCTGGGCTCAGGCAATCCTCTGCCTCAGTCTTCCAAGTACCTGGAACTACAGACGCACGCCACCACATCCGGCTAATTTTTTTATTTATTGTAGAGATGAGGTCTCACCAAGTTGCCCAGGCTGGTCTTGAACCCGTGGGCTCAGGCAGTCCTCTCAACTAGGCCTACCAGAGTGTTGAGATTATAGACGAGAGCCACTGCGCCCAGCCTCAATTCATTTTCAAGGTGTAAAATACCCTGAAGTCAACGTGTCTAAGAATTTCTGACATAGTTTAATGTCTCCTCCTTGGTCCAGGTATGGGTGCTTTGGTTTTTTCATTGTCTTCTTTCTCTGTCACACTGGCTTAGAACTGAATTGGTCATTTTGGCATCCTTCTTTCACCTGTATCTCAAACTTTGGTATTTTTTGGTCTATTTGCAGAGAGCTGTCAACCTCTCTGTCCATTAAAAACAAATCTAATAGTTTGCTCGTTCCCTCCTTCAACTATCTTAATCATTTATACCATTCTATATTATTTCTATTGTATATTTATTGCCTCATTGATTCAACACATTTATTTATTATTGTTCAACTACATGCTATACATTATGCTAAGTGCAGAGGATATAAGATAAAAAAGGCAAATGAGATTGGCAAGATCTTTACTTCTAATGGGAGAAATGGATACCAAACTAACGGTGGATGTATGCATGATTCAGACTATCAGAAACAGTGCAGCCTGCTAAGGATTTAGAGGAGGGGAATCCATACCAGATTGTGGGAATAAGAGAAATCTTTCCAAAAGCAGTAATGCCCAGACAAGTCTTTAAGAGTCCTTAGCAGTTGCTGGGTAGAGGTCGCTCATTCACGTGTCTGGCAGGTGAGGTTGGTTGTCAACTAAGAAGGTAGCTGGGGCTGTTGACTGGACATCTTTATATGAGCCTCTCTGTGTGGCAAGGCTTCTTCACAACAGGACAGCTGGGTTGTAATGGTGAGTATCCCGAGAGATGCAGAGTACATAGAAGCTGAACTTTTACAAACTATTCTTGTATGTTATGCACCATTACCTCCATTAAATTCTACTCTTTGAGGCTGTCACAAAAGCACTTTGATTTCAAGGTTAGGGAAAATACACTATACTTCTTTCTGGTGAATTGGCAAGGTTTGGGGCTTGGAAGTATTGCCGTAGACATTTTTTGAAGATGTAGTCTGCCCTCTGGCCACACAATTTATACCTTTCTCACGTGCAACATAAACTCATTTGCTCATTAAGGCTCTCCAAATCTCATCTGACCTTGGCATTAGGCTAAGGTTTATAGTCCTGAATCTCATAATTTAAATCAGGTCCTAGTGTATTAGATGCACATGTGTGAGTCTCCTTATATTCACTGAATACAAATCCTTTAATATAATTTTTCTCAATGGGAAGACTGGTGAACAAAGAAGACAAATCTGCTCCCTACACACTTAACATACAATAATGGAGCAGGCAGAGGATAACTGCTATAAATACTTCCATTCAAAAAGGAATAAAGTGGAAGACACATTAGCTCCTGGTCCATAGCAATTCTGAAATCCGTCTGGATATATTTATGACTTTTTTGGTTAGGGCTTAGTCCTTCACCCTAGAAATGATACTCCATGACATGGAGTAATCTTTCCTTTCAACAAAAATTGTCCTGTGTTTGCAGCTGCGCAGCAGTCTCAGTTTGATCTGTGCACATGGCATTTGGGGTCAAAAACTCTCTTTTAATTTATAATGTCAAAAACTCTCTTTTAATTTTTAACGTCTCTGGCTCTTTTAGTGTAAAATATGTTAAGACAAAAAGAAAAGCACAAGCTGGAGTGGGAAAAGGAGGCCATGACAAATTTATGCACTGAACTAAATACCCTGAAACTTCTCCAATGAGTGAAATGCAGAAATGTCCGTTTCTGCTACTTACTCTCCTTTCCTATAACTTTCCTAGAAGTATTCTTACTGCTTTAAAATATCTACTGCTATACTTAGGAGAAGAATGTTTATAGTCTACAATAGTTTTAAATTTATCTTGGCTGAATTTTGCCTGCAAGATGCTCTCACATGTGTGCTCTCTTCATATTCCTAAATTGTTCTGTGGCCATGAAGGATTTTCTGATTGACTGGTTTATGCCCATTACATGTGTGTTTCACTTCTGAAACTGATGCTTAATTTTAAGGAAGTCATCTTTAGAAAAAGACATAAATAGTATTTTTAGGTAAGATGATCTTCAGTTTATTATATGAGTGCTTTTGAATATTAATTGTGAGGTGCTGTTAGCAGAGTCTGGAAATCTACCAGAGCTTCGACTAATACTCTACATTTTCTGGGAGAGAGGTAAAAGTTTCGTTAATAGACGATATAGTAAGCCAATATCTGAAAAATGCAAGTTACAAAAATGTTTCTCTTCTATTTTAAATTTTCATGGAGGTGTAACTGTCAGATGCAAATACTTAGGACTATCTATGCTATTGTAGTTTTTTAAAAAAAGTAATCAATAAGTTGACCTTGTTCTGAAAAGTTAGACTTTTTAAACACATCTTTTCTTAGATGTCTCAGACTATAATTTATTCATGTCCATAAAATATTGTTACTTTCAAGAATCTTGCTGTTATTAGCCATTCAACATTTTTAGTCAAAGTGTTGAGTAAAAGAGAGATAAGCGGAAAACCTCCAAACATTTTATTCCCTAAATGAACCATCCCATGAAAAAGCTCTAAGATATAAATAATACATTACAGCTCTGCAACAGATAGCTTCACATATGGTAAACAATGGTGTGAATAAAGAAGAGACTGCATTAGAAACAGATGGGTAAATTGACACTGAAGCACTTTCACCAATTTAATGTAACCAATATTTGTGTTGACCGTTTGCTCTATTTGCTGAGCTCTGAGGGGTAAATATAACTGAATAGGCTTTGATCCTTGCACTTTAGGGGGTTTTGAACATGTGTAGGTATGTGCAATGGACATTCTGTATAATCAGTGCAATAATGATACATACCATGAAATGACAGCCTAATAGATAATTTTTAATAAAGAATTCAGGAGGTCTCCAGAGAAGAGACAGCATTTGAACTTGATGACAAATAATGTGTTTCCATTTGGATAGGCATTCTTTTTTTTTTTTTTTGAGTTGGCGTCTCACTCTGTCACCCAGACTGGAGTACAGTGGCCACTCCCGGCCACTGCAGCCTCGACCTGCTGGGCTCCGGCGATCCTTCTGCCTCAGTCTTTCAAGTAGCCGGAATTACAGGCATGTGCTACCACGCCCGGCTGATTTTTTGATTTATTGTAGAGATGAGGTCTTGCTGCCCAGGCAGGTCTCGAACCCGCGGGCTCAGGCAATCCACTCACCTCAGCCTCCCAAAGGCGCGAGATTACAGGCTGAGCCACCGAGCCCGGCTTGGGTAGGCATTCTATAAAAATGAGAGAGATGATAAAAGGTAGGAGGAGAGGAAATGTGGAATTTCTTCTGGAAATGCTGAATAGCTTATTTGGAAGCTGTGCTGCATGACAGCAGATTGTGATTTTTGAGACTATGTATGTGACAGCCTTGTGAGTGATGGTTTGGAATTGACAACATGGAATTTTAAGTTTTCTGTCATCAGAGATAGGTAATAAATTTTTTAAGAATAAAATTGTAGGCAAAATAGAAAAAAGTTCTGTGCTGAGGATTGTCTTTCTAAACATAATACTAAGGAAACAAAACAAGTATTAAAAGTGATTGCATTTAAGTATTACAAGTGATTATGTATAATTACAGACTAATGGGAAACTTTTATGTGATTAAAAAAATTTTCTGCAAACACACATATAACAAACAAAATTAAAGAGTGACTGTCCAAAATGTTTGAGGCTAATATGACAAACAGAGGATTACTATCTTTACTATCAGTGTAAGAGACAACACAGTGTTGTCATTAAGAGGAGGAATTTTGAAACCAAGCTGGCCTTGGGATCTTTTAACTGCTCTGTGTCTCAGTTTTCTTATCAATAAAATGGGGATAGTAGGTGCCTATGGAATCGTGGGATTTAAAGTGGGTTAATATATGTAAGGTGCTTACATTGTTATCCTTGTCATCCTATTAGCAGTTACTATTATTTATATTGGGTGTCTGGATAAGACAGTTTGTTTTTAGGTTCATCATTCTGTGAATCAAGAAGACACATATCTCGGATCTTGATATTGTGTCTATTGTATGTCACCTGTGGTCTTGTAGGCCATCATTATTATTGTTTAGTAAGAATATGAATAAGTAATTAAGGAAAGCGTGTCCACTGAAATTGCAGAGTGAAAAATTGCAAGCCTAATCAGTTTATACAAGAGATGCATGTGGTTATTAAACATATTTTAAAACATACAATTTTACTATTAGTCACAAAAATGACAATGAAAATAGCATCGAGTTCCCATGTCATTTAAAAAAGTGATACTTATATATTTGACTAGAATCAGAGAAGTTAAAATTTGATTGAGTTTTTAATCTCAGTCTTTATGAGAATGTAAAAGTAAAGCCTAACCTGAGGGCAGTTTGAAAATATGTATCAAAACCTTAGAACACTAATAATCTTTGTAACATTGAATACTGCATAATCATAAAATTTTGAAAATAGAAAACTGATTTAATATTGCTAAAAAAGATCCAATTTATAAAAAAGTATGTAGAATATGATTTAATTATTGCAAGAAATATAAATGTTCATGCCCAGAAAAAGCATAAAAAGGTTTACAGTGGTTATTACTGAGGGATGAAATATTGTATTTGTTTCTTCCCTTTTCTGTGCTTAAATATGTATTATTTTTTCTCTATTGAGTGTATTTCTTAAGCAATATAGTCTTTTAGGAGTCTATTGCTGTGGTTTAGACAATGAAGGTTAGGGCCGGATGGTAAATATTTTAGACTTTATAGTCCTGTAGTCCCTCTTGTAACCATTCAATTTTGGCTTTGTAATATGAAAGTAGCAATATGCTGAAGACCAGCTCCAGCCGGGTTCAGGGTACCCCAAAGGCAGAGACGGCATCGGCGATTAGGGGGGAAGAAGAGAGAAAGAAAGAGACTGGACTCCAGTCTAGTGCAGAAGCAATGTGTGTTATTGGGAATTACAACGGGTCTTTTATACATAAAGTCAGATGTGGGAGGGGTGTCCCCCACCCACCTGAAGCCTTAATCCATGAAAACTTAATCAATGGTTGCCTTTAAACCCTTTTCATATGATAATATTAAAATCCCATAACAAAGGATAACCTAATCTGTGGCTGACATATTCTATAAACCTTTTTCATCCTAAGCTGATCGATTTATGCCAAGTTAAACAATTCTATAGAAGCTTAAGTATTTGCTTTACAAATGAAAGTGGCCCACCCCAGAATGTTTGGAATGTGGTCCAGTCCAAAGTTCACAGTGGGCTACCTGCAAGTAACCCAGTCGCATTCTTTCAACAAAATGGCTGTCTTCTAAAACTATATTCTACAATTTACACCTTCAATAAATCCTAAGATCATGACCCAGAAGCCTGTGACCAATACTAAGGCTCATTAGATGTGACACGAGTTTGAATTATAAGTTGTGTGAAAGCCAAAACTGCAGTTTGTGGAAGAATGGGAGCAGTGAGCTTCTAAAGTTAGCTTGTGTTCATCCAGTCTCAGAGTTTTTATGTTTTGAGCTCACAGGAGCTTAATCTGGTTAGTGCTGAGTAGAAAGGGGGAGGAAATAGGGTCAATAGCTCCCGAACGCATCCTAGTGGTCTCGGGGTCAACGGCTCTTCCAGATCCCTAATGCTCAGTGGGCCTCCGTGGCCGGCTCCCAACAGCAATAGACAAGGTGGTGGGCTATATTTGGCCTGTGGCTTATAGTTTGCCAATTCTTGGTCTGGACAACAGATAATGGGGGTGTTGTTATGGGAATGACACTTAAATTGGAATGCTGGGAATAGATTCCGGAGACATTTCAATAAAGTTGAAAGAAAGGAGAGTGTGGACTGTGACAAGTTTCAGTTTTAGACATCAGCATTGAAGGATACTGAGTGCTGGATATCAACTGATGCAGAAAACCCAAGAGAGGGATCCACTTGTGACATGCTGAGTCTGCAGGAAGGCATTTGCACGCTGGGCCTGGAGTTCAGGGATAGAGGGAGGGAAGGAACCAAGGTGTTAGAGGTATAATACATCAGTGCTAACTTGATGATCAAAGTCATGGGAGCTGATGAAGTACTGGAATTTTTGAGAAATCAATGACTTACAAGGCCTTTGGGAAACCTATATTCCGTCTCTGGAGAAGTACCAAGATACGAAGGATGATCTGGATCATTCACTGTTGCCTACCTCTCTTCTCCCCGCTGCTCCTGGCAGTAGCAAAACAGCATTAGAGACAGAAATACTGCCCCCAATAGTTCATAGTCACCTTCCTTTTGAATTCCATTAGGAGCGAATGCAAAAAAACTCCTTGGGAAGCTGCAATACTAACTTGTGACTCCACGGAAGCAAAAGGCTGTGTCCAGATCAGACATAAAATTTGCCTAGTTTTAGGATTTTGTCCTAGGAAGCCAACTGCTATGGTCTGAGTTCTTGTGTTCCCTAGAAATTCAAATGTTTGAAACTCTAACACCCAAGCTGAGTGTCAGAAGGTGGGAACTTCGGGAGGTGATTAGGTCACGAAAATGGAGCCTTTATGTGGGGGATTAGTACTCTTACAAAAGAGACACCAGAGAGCTCTTTTGTTCCTTCCACCGTGTGAGGACCCAGCAAGAAGTCATTCTTTATGAGCTAGGAAATGGGCCCTCACCAGACACTGAATCTGCCTTGGTCTTAAACTCTTCAGCCTCCAGAACAGTGAGAAATAAATTTCTGTTGTTTATAAACCAACCAATTTATAGTATTTTGTTATAACCATCAGCACAGACTAAGACACCAACCAACTGCTGAAGGATAGGAGAAAATAGAAGCTATTTCCATCCGGAAAAAACTTGTTACAATATATTTTTCCCAATTAAAGAATTAATTAAAGGTGGAGGGGTTTTTTTCCTATATAAATTGCATGGACTTTAGGCATCTTATTGATTCTCACTCAGGCCATTGAACAGAAACAGGTATTCTATTTGACAGTATAGTGGTTAAAAAAGAAAAGAAAGGAAAAGAGAAATCTGCATGGAATTTAGGCATTGCTTCATTTTGTAGCTGCCTTCTTAACCATAAGTGATTAATATGATGATTATTATTCAGAGATGTTGTCATACAAGCAAATATTTTGAGGATGAGTTTAAATGTTTCCATAGAAAAACTATCCTGATATTTTGGCCTCTTTATGAAAAAAAATAGGAAATGGGAAGGAGATCGAGGACAAAATTTTCATAATATGGATTTTTTCCCCCTTTCACATAGTGTGAAAGTTACAGTGCCTGCCAGCAGCACTAAAACAGTCAGACCACTTTCAGAAATTCAGTCACCTCTTAAACACTTAGAGGCCGAATTGAGTGAAAACCCGTTTTCAGAAGAGTTTCCAAGGAAGTAGAAAGTTTCCACACCCTACATCTTGTACTAAAAGAAATGGAAACTGGTCTCTGTCTGCCAGAAAGTCTGAATTGTTGTGTCACAGGCTGTTGAACATTATAATCAGTAATAAAAATGTGAACATGCTTGATGCTATATTAAAATACAGTTTGAAAAGCTTAGCCTAATAATATTTTTTTGATTTATTTTGATTTTTTTTTTGTGCAAAATTAGCAGTGTTCCCACATTGCAAATAACAATAAGAAAAACAAGAGAGGGGAAGAATAAATGCAATTTACATTGCATTAGAAGAAGTGCACTGGGAAACCTCTTTTTAATAAAAAAATCACTTGGAAAAATCTTAGGACTGTCAATTTGATGCGCCAAAGACTAGATGACATTTTAGTCTTTCTTTATTATGAAAATAATAATGCTTATATAAAAATTGGAATGACTCGGAAAAGTATAGGTAGAAAGTAAAAATCACTCCCAGATTTTTCAGAGATAATCACTGTTAATGTTTCCACACATAATTCCAGACGTCTGTCTACATGTACATGTATATAAATACATGGCTTATATAGAATATTGTGTATACATAATTTTACATGAATGGGTGCACACTTTGGGTTTTGTTTAGTTACATACCTTTTTCATTGGATAACATCTAGTTGACATTTTTTCAAGTCAATAAATATAAATCTACAACTTGAATCTTGTCTCTTTATTCTTTTGTTTGCTTTCTTGTTACATGTATATTACACAATTTACTTATCTAATCTGTTGGTCATTTAGATTGTCTCTACTTCTCTGCTATTTGAATAGTACTTGGATGGACATCCTTGTATATGTAGTTTGATGGTCAAGGATAAATTCCTTGAAGCTGAACTCCTTCATTCATTCATCCAACAAAAATTTATACATAAAGGCAAGTATTGGCTTAAGTACAGGGAACTTACAAGAGTAAATGAACAAGAACGCTTTCTTGTAGAGGTTATATTGTGGGGAGCAAGAAAGATCATAAACAAGCAAACAAACAAAAAAATCAATACAGATTATACATTTTATGTCAGCAGTAATATAGAGTGATGGTCTAAAAAATGATTGGTAGCCCAATGTAGATGGAGTAGGCAGAGAAACTTTAATAATGAGGGACTATTTGAGCTGAGATTCAAATGTTAAAATGTATACTGGAGTCTAAAAATTGAGGACAGAACATTATAGGCAGCGAGGAAAACACGCGCAAAGTTTGGAAGGTGGGAAAGATGTTGGCATGTTCACGAGAGAGGAGGAAAGCCAGAATGTCTGGCTCTTCCTCTATAAGGACGTGGGGTGAGCAGCAGCGGATGAAAAGAGGCATGGACATCAGGGCCAAGTCAGGTGGAACACCGTAGGTATCGTGTCGTGTTCGAGCCAACGTCTTGCTACCTTTGGAAACCAATGGAGAATCTTATGCTGGGACTGTGGGTTTAGATAGACCACCCTGGCTTCCCTGTGGGCTGTGGGGAGACTTGGGGGCAAGAGGGGGAGAGCAGGGAAGTCGGTCAGAGTGTATTTCAGTAATCCCAGCGGAAGTCAGACTAAAGAGTTTGGGGGAGTGGGTTTGCAGATCCAGAATTCTGTATGCATCATATTGAGTTTGAAGTTCCTCTTAGACACATGTGTAAGTACGCCTTAAGCGGTTGGCTATCACATTTGGAGCTTAGGGAAACGATAGGCACTCAGAGGAATAAGTTTGGAAGTTATCAGCAGATGGGTAGAATGAAAAGCGTGGAACTGGAGACAAAACTGAAGAAGAAAGTGTAGAAAGAGAAAAGTCGAGGGCTTAGGACTAATCCCTGGGGCACTCAAAAGTGGAAAGACTTAACAGAAAGGGAGTGGCCAACAGAGGAGGAGAAACAGGAGCCATGTGATGGGAGGAAAACCAGGAAAGGGAGTGTCGCAGAAGCCAAGAAGAGATGATAGCTCAGTGTGTTCTTCTGGGGTCTGAGTAAAATGAAGACAGCAACGTGTCCCCTGGATCTGGCAACAAAGAGACATCACTGATCTTAAGGAAGGCAGGCTCAGTAGAGTGGTGGGAATACAAGCTGAATCACAGTGGACTGACAAGAGAACGGGTTATGAGGAAGTGGGTGGCATAATGAGCAATTCTTTCAGAAATGCGACTTTTAGAGGGAGAAAAAAATCTGGCTGTGGATGAAGGTCAAGAAACTTTTTTTTTTTTGAGTTGGAGTCTCACTCTGTCGCCCAGACTGGAGTGCTGTGGCCGCTCCCGGCCACCGCAGCCTCGACCTGCTGGGCTCCGGCGATCCTTCCGCCTCAGCCTTCCGAGTAGCCAGAATTACAGGCATGCGCTACCAGGCCCAGCTG